>NC_047520.1:21523901-21758901 GCF_902827115.2 Pseudochaenichthys georgianus | reverse complement strand
ACAGTTTCATTTGAAGCTCTTGAGAGACAGAATGGCTGCACATTTCATGTTTCCCTCATTTCAAATATAGACAAAGGCTGCGCTACACTGAACGCATTCAATCCATTTGTATTTCCTATGTTCCCGGGCTGTATAAGATATAAGGAGAACTGACTAGTAAGTGGAACATTTGTATATCTACAGATCACTATTTATGATATATGATATATAGTCTTACTGAGTTAGTAAGAGGCTGCTTTGTATCTGTCGTCCCTGGACACATGTTGTGAGTCACCCTGCTCTCTTTAGAGACCCCCTGATTTAGAGACTATATAAAGCCTTTATTAGCAGAATAGCCAACCACCAGGTGAACGTTGTGAAGGGTTCTACACATTCAATTTAAAATATCAAGTAAATACAATTCATGAAAACATGCTTACATTACTGAAATGCTAATGAACTCCAATGATAACCCAAGCAGGTTTCTCGTAGCAGCCGAACGGCAGCTGTCTGGGATCAGGTGAACAGAGAACGTGCGTTGAGCATGAAGGAGAAGGACACATTGAATACAAAGTGGAGCGTGATATGTTGATTCCCTTCTGATCATGAATAGTGCGTGATGTGTGTGTTGAAGCCTCACACACATCAGTGTGTTATTACGAGCGTGCCCCCCCGCTGTGTGTTTCCAGAGTCACAGCTCTGATCAATCTGTGGCTCTCACACACATTCGCTGTTTGTGTTCCTCTCTTCTGTGGATCAGTACCAGAACATGGTCCAATACTCGTAAATACCACATCCAATCCAATATTGATTGGAAATTGACATTTATATACATATATATAATAGTTCAATAACTGTTAAACTACTCAGAGGTCAGTCAGGATTCAATTCAAAACCTTTATTATCCAGGTGAAATCCCATTGAGATCAAAGATCTCTTTTTCAGGGAGACCTGCAGCAGTAGGTTCCACAAGAAGACAACAAACATAAACAACAGAACAACAAAAGCAACATGTACAGGGATTACAATGTACATATCTAACCACATGTACAGGTACCAGCATCTGAGTGAGCAGCATCCAACCCAGCTTTAAAAACATGTACTTGGTAATGTTCCATTCTTGTTGCAGACTGTTCCAAGTCAGAGGAGCTGCACATCTGAAAGCTTTAGGTATTTTTTGGAAAAGGCGATCGTATCTCTCAATAGCCATATCATAGAGATCGTATCTCTCAATAGCCATATCATAGAGATCGTATCTCTCAATAGCCATATCATAGAGATCGTATCTCTCAATAGCCATATCATAGAGATCGTATCTCTCAATAGCCATATCATAGAGATCGTATCTCTCAATAGCCATATCATAGAGATCGTATCTCTCAATAGCCATATATCGCCATCGTGAAGGTGATCGGCTGTAATCTGCCATCCCTCCAGGACCCTGAGGCGGGCAGGGAAGATGGTGGCCAACCCCTCCCACCCTGCACACAAACTGTTCAGCCCCCTCCCCTCGTGCAGGAGGCTGCACCCAGAACCTCTCTCCATCAGGACCAGAACCTCTCTCCATCAGGACCAGAACCTCTGGACCAGAACCTCTCTCCATCAGGACCAGAACCTCTCTCCATCAGGACCAGAACCTCTCTCCATCGGGACCAGAACTTCAACCTCTCTCCATCAGGACCAGAACCAGGACCAGAACATCTCTCAATCGGGACCAGAACCTCTCTCCATCAGGACCAGAACTTCAACCTCTCTCCATCAGGACCAGAACCTCTCTCCATCAGGACCAGAACTTCAACCTCTCTCCATCAGGACCAGAACCTCTCTCCATCAGGACCAGAACCTCTCTCCATCAGGACCAGAACCTCTCTCCATCGGGACCAGAACCTCTCTCCATCAGGACCAGAACTTCAATCTCTCTCCATCAGGACCAGAACCTCTCTCCATCAGGACCAGAACCTCTCTCCATCGGGACCAGAACCTCTCTCCATCGGGACCAGAACTTCAACCTCTCTCCATCGGGACCAGAACTTCAACCTCTCTCCATCGGGACCAGAACCTCTCTCCACCTGAACAGTTTCTTCCCCTCCGCTACCGGCCTCTTAAACAAGGCCCGGCCCCCCACTGACACTTGACCTCAGCCACAACGCAGACTCTATACGCATTACATTAATGCACACAATGTTCAAATATTGCTTACTGCACATATTTCATATGTTATATTCTGCAATTCACTGCATTCTATTTCGCTGCAAATTACTGCTTTATTTGTATGTTATTGCGATCTATCTATATTAGTTTACAGTGTTCTTAATATAGTTCTGGATTTTAGGGATTTTTGGTTTGATATGTTTTGTCCGCACCATGACATCAAGCCAAACACCTCGTACGCGTGAACCTGGCTTTAAAGCCCTTTCTCATTCTGATATCACAAAGTACACATTTATCTCAGGGGGCTTTAAGATCTGTACAGCATGCCATACCCTCCTCCTTTAGACTCCTGCGACACACAAGAACCCCCCCCAAACAGAAGATGTTCAGCAGATGTCATGTGTACGGGATAAACAACGGTATAAAATGAGGATATAGACAATCTATTTGATAGGAATAATAATGTAAACACTTCAAACAGATACGACCACAAACGTCCTCCAGGTGAACAGAAAGAGTGTCCTTTCAACTGAGGTCTGCGTGTACTGATGTGTTAGCAGTATAGAACAGAACAGGACATTCATTGTTAATAAATCAAATAATATAATTAACATTTCAACAATACTAATGCCATCAATCAAGTATATTGTATACTTTATATTGTGGCTTTTGTGTCTGTTTTTGACAAACTTTCAAATGATGATAATAATATAACAATTAAATAATAATAATTACCCCCTCAAAGTAATATATTGTTATACTTTGTAAAAGTTAACTGGGCTACCATTATATTGCAAACCCCACTGAAAGGGGTTTCTCTGTGTGGATAGAGTCACATGTCTCTTGTTCTGCTTCTGCGGAGCGCGCAGGAAGCAGGTCTCCTGTGTGGTGGCAGGTATCAGCATATCATTTGCCTCCCCTCAGCGGCTGGATGCTGATGTGATGCCCCCCCTCAGTGAGCAGCAGACAGGAGGATTACTTCCAGCACTCAGCCCCCCCCCCAGGCCTGCTAATGGAAGAGCGCACATGGGAGTGTCTTTATTCACTGCTCAGCCCGGCTCTTTTCACGCTTGAGAATACGACATTAACCTTGTTATTTATACCACAGCTGTTTCCCCAAGAGAGCGGTGGAGCAACAAAAGAAGGGATGGAAAGAATCACATCCAAGACTAACTGTGTTCTGTTTGGCTTTAGTTTCAATTCATCTAGTGCTAGTCTAATAAGTCCCATACTGTCTTGCTATTCGCCTCAGGTGTGTGCTAGTTGTTGGCAGTGGTGGATAGGAACAAAGAACACCCATGAATACTCGTAATTATAACCCAGTAACTCAGTATATATGATTCTGTAGTGGGCCATTACACATTGAGATCATCACTGTGTGAAACCAGGAGGGACACTGAGGAGGCTTCACTGTGTGAACATTGGCTTTCTACAATAAACTTCAAATAGACATGTATAAATATTGATTCAACCAAAAACATAGTGAAAGTTGATGGATTTCGTCTTTCTGTTTTCCAACTGAAAAGTTGACGATGGAATGAACACTGTAGCTACTGTACGTACGGGGTATGACCAGCGAGAGCCTTGAACCTTGCATATAGAGATGTGTAGGTAACAGGAGAACACAACAAAAGAGTATCTTATATCCAACTCGGTGCTCGCTCAGCACCGCTCAGTCGACTCAAACACCATGGGATATATTTGACCAAAATAAATAAATGTCCATATTTTCTAAATAAAATGTGCCAATGTTTCATATCGGGTTTTCTACCCTGATTTAGAGCCACGGGACCCCTCGTTCTCTACAATAACGCTTTCATCCATGACACAATAAACAACTACATCCATCTTGGCATAATCTCAGTAAACACATTTCACCAGCGTGTTTTAAACCAGGTGCACAGGGTCCGATTGAGCAGTCTGTCTCAGATCCACAGAAGCAGGACGAGCCCCTGCTGATCAGGGATCAGAGTGCAATCAATCAATAGACAGGCCTTGTGTGGTCGGACTTTTTAAATTAGACCGCTTGATTTGTCTGCAGGACTATTCCAGGCGCCCAGACACAGCCCATGCTTCTTCTCATGGAGTGCGTTTATAATGAGGTTCCATTAGGCGCACCACCAGCTGATCCTGGTCCAACACCTCCTGGAGGGCTTCTCTCGGGCTGGACCTCTGTGTTCAACGCCGCAGTCTAAACTAATCGACTGTCTGTTTTCTCATGGCAGGGAATTATTAGAACGCTGTTTTGTTCCACCGCTTCCTTTTCTGTCTGCTACTCTGATCATGTTCATATTCTAGAGACCAAAACTGATGCAAACCAAATAAAAATGTATTACAGATTTAACTCTAAAATAGCTTTAAGTTGTGGCTACATATCTACATTAATCCAGAAGTAAAAAAGCTTAAATGTAAAACAACACAATTCTTTCGAGGGAATCCATACATACGTACCATACTTTTTAAAAATAAAAACATATCTATATTATGTGGTATACATTGTTGACCTTATTTTCTCTTCTTTACAGAAGTATAAATGGCAGAAATGACTATGAGTTTTATTGTTTTGCAATATTGGGGCAGATATGGCTCAGGGGTGAAATGGTGTTCTACCAGAGGGTCAGTGGTTCAATCCCCAGCCCCTTCACTCGACATGTCAGGATGTAGTGTCTTTACTCTGCAGACCATTGACATGCACAGAAACCTATAACACTACAGGAGAGAGAAGCCCCACAAAGCCTAACCCCAAGTGGCTCGCATGGCAGTGGGGTTTAACACTGCTAAATGGGATGTCAGTCCATTTTGAAAATAGCATAAACCTAAATGACGTGTAAATCAAATGAAAACAGCCGTCAAGATAAAGTGCTACATTTCACCTTCAGTCTCAGAACGAATCCCAGCCCCCCCCCCACACACTGTGAATCACTGAGTCTCTGAGAGCTGTTCTCCTTAGCAAAGAAACTGTTTTACACTCAAGTATCCCATATAACACGTCTCTGTTGTCCTCCTGAAAGTGGTCGTTACTGATTCTTGTTACTAATGTCCAACATGGCGTGCAGCTCCCCAGGCTCATATCCCAGCAGGCCTTGCAGGTTGCACACGAAGCGGTACACGTAGCGTTTGCCTGCCGTCTTGCGGATGATGTTCTTGTCGTAGTAGTACCGCAGACCTCGACTGAGCTTCTCATAGTTCATCTTGGGTTTGTTCTTCCTCTGACCCCACAGCAGGGCCACCTGCACAAACACGTAATACTATATCCATTTCATTAAGTCATTACATGTGTGACTTGAGTCTGAGTACAGTCCAAGTCATGAGACCCAAGTCTGCATCTCTGTTAAATAGTATGGTTGGAATCACAATAGTAATAATGATAAATGCAGCTTTATATATATTACAAATTATGTTGGTTTAAATTTGCAGCAAAAAAAAAGTCTGGAATATTATTTTATGAACAGAAAAACTCTGATAGCCTAGCTTAAAACTAAGGCTAAACGCAGAGAGAAGAGTTAGCCTAGCTCAAAGGTAGTGAGGTGTAGAGCAGCTGTTAGCTCACTACTGCCCAATACAACAAGCTAATATGCAACGTGGTTAAATGCAAAATATTTAATTGTTTTTTTTACATTTGACAAACCTGAACTATTGAACCTGAACATTCTTCTTCTTATCTTTGCTTCTTGTCTCATTGCAAGTCTGAACCAAACATTGCGATCAGTGGTGGAAAGTGTCAAAGTACTCAAGTACTGTGCTTAAGTACAATTCACTCGAGTATTTTCATGTTATGCTACTTTATACTTCACTGCATTCTGGAGGCAATTTCTTACTTTTACTCCATTACATTATTATTCTTTTACAAAATGTAGTTACTAGCTACATTGCAGGTATGGATTTATAAAACAGAATATAAATCATGATATATTATTACAGGTTACGCTACCAAACAGTCCATTGACCTTTACATAATCCCCACCTTCACCAAGTGCAACATTGACATGAATGCATTCATAATTAAATACAAAAATGTTATATTTAAAAAATAAATGAGTACTTTTACTTTTTGTACTTGAAGTATATTTTGATGGCAATACTTTTGCACTTTTATTGAAGTACAATTTTGAATGCAAGACTTTAACTTGTAACAGAGTATTTCTACAATGCAGTATTGCTACTTTGACTTAAAGATCTGGGTACTTCTTCCACCACTGCCTGTGATGTATCTCAGCCCATATGGTTAACCCCACTGATATGTGGTACCTCATCGGGGTCCGTCAGCTTGAACTCCCAGCCGTCTCCTGTCCAGCTGATGCAGGCCTGGCAGCTGCGGTCTGTCAGGAGCTCCAGCAGGAACTGCCACAGCTGAATGGGACCACTTCCTGTTGGAACATGGAGGGACACAGGTTAAAGACGGATCGTAATCCACATGAGAAACAACAGAAGTATTTCCTTCACGACTCACCGGTGTACCCAGCCAGGACAGCTGCTGGGATCACCGCTCGGCTCAGATCCCGCTTGGTGCCTATATACTCTTTGAAGCTCCTGTGTGGGTAGGGTAAGGTGAAGATGTTGTGATGCATGGTCTCCTCGGTCACCGACTCTATGTCCTGAAGGGAAGCAGCCCATAGCAGAGAGCCCCCCACGTCGGAGTCCTCGCTGTGAGCGATCTCCACCTCGGAGTCTGTCTCTGCAGGCACACAGCAGGAGGAGCACGGGACACCTTTCATTTGACTATTCACATTTGAAATGGTGAAGGCACTAGCAATTGGGGGATGGAGGGCTCTCAGGACAAGATGGAGAGGCGTGTGGCGCAGTGGGTTTGTGCATTGGTGTTGGGATCAGGTTCAAACCCCACTGCAGTCAGCATGTCACTTCACCCCAAAGTGCTCGTGTGGGGATCGCCCACAGTGCTGAGTATGTGAGTCTAACAAGTGACCTGTGATGTAATGATACTTGTTAGCCACAGTTTAGCTGCTAAATGTTACCTTTACAAAGCTGCTGAACACACGGAAACAGTGACTTTAATGAAATGTATTATGTCAGCAAAGTTCATATAACGGTATTAGGTTAGTTGCACCTAATCTTTTTCAAGTTAAACTCAACACTTTTCTTTGAGCTCCACGTATCTAATGTGTGTGTGTGTGTGTGTTCACCTCCGCTCCCTCCCGCTCGCTGCAGCATGGCAGCAGCGGTCAGGGTGGGATCCTCTGTGGTCAGACAGTAGTCCTGGTGGTGTCCGCTGACCGGGCGCAGGGTGTGGAGCTGCCTACTCTCAGCGGGGGGGAAGTGAACGTGGAAACTGTGTTTCTCTGAGGGATCCTCCATGTAGTCTGAGAAGCCTTCTGAGGAAACAAGGTCAAAGTGTTTAGGATAATACTATGACAAGGAACAATGTTTAGGCAGTGGTAATATTGGCATGTACACGAGCCAAAGGTTGCATTAGACATATTATATCAGTACCTTTGTTGACTGGCAGCTGGCAGTAAGAGGGTATTGTGCAGGTGGGGGGTGAAGAACTGAAGTCAAACTCATTCTCTGGAATCAGAGAGATGTACAAGAACACATTGTGTTGTATTCCAGCATCATTACATGGACCGGAGAAGTATGATAAAGAACGTGTGTGTTTGTGCCGATCCAGTCGATACACGCAGACTGCCCACACATTGTGTCTGTGGTGACTCGCAGCAATGCAGCCATACTGTACAAATAGAGCTACAACTAACAGTTACTGTCGTATGGACTGAATGTTGAATGTTTTCATTTGATATAGAACATTGAACATCTGGAAATCTCCATACGATTTTAGATGTATTTATTGATTATCAAAAGAAGTTGCCGATTTACTTTATTGATCCAATTTTGGATTTGTTCCCGCCACAGCAGCATGTTAACAAGGCAGTACACATAATGTGGAAATGATACAGATGTGAGGTTCAATAACATGTAGAATCGTGACTTTGATTTATCAATAAGATGAACATGTCTGTACCTCTCCTCATGGTCTCCAGGTGCTCCCACAGGATCTCCCCCGCCGTGCAGTCGGTCATCAGGCCCAGGAAGGCCTCTCTCTGCAGGCTGCACAGCTCCCCCCCCTGCAGCCCCCGCAGGTCTGAGACCAGGCCCTGGAGCCCGAACTCCGCCTGGCACCAGTCCAGCCAGTAGTTCACCTCCCACTGCGACCACAGGGTGGGGTCTGCACAGAGGGGGAGAAGTACTCAGATCTGGTACCAGAGTGTAGGAATACTCTGTTACAGTAAAAGTAAGTACATTGTAAAAGTAAGTACATACAAAATGTTCCTCAAGTGAAAGTAGAAAAGTATTATCATCAAAATATAGTGAAAGTAGCGACAGTAAAAATAGTCGTTGTGCAGATTGGTCCATTTCAGAATAATATATATATATGTTTTATAATGATTGATCATCAAAGTGTTCTCAAAGCTGGTGGAGGTGTATGGGCTCAGAACAGTCTCATAATACACACATGCGCACAGAAGGATTCACACTTGTATTTCATGATCCGCAAAAGGATTCAAACTTGTATTTCCGGATCCACACTTGTGTTTTTCAATGCACACACAAATGTATTCCGTTTCATATTCATGTAAATAAAATCCAAATACAGAAAAAAGTTTTACATGTGTATTTTTGATCCTCACATATTTGTTTTCCGTTTAAATCCTCTGAACCTGCAAACACAAACAGCTTTCTGTGCACGGATCGCTGTGCATTCGTGTGTGGGTTTTTTGAGACTCCCCTGACGGTCAGCCGATTCGTACTTGTAATTATTTCTATCTATAGCCAATCAGATGTCTCCTCAATTCTAAGCCAATCACATGAGCGCGCCCCCACGAGGGTAGATTTCTTGCGTTCATGACGTAGTGCTTCATGTCATGTACGCATTTTGCGCAGTCCGGAGCTCACAGGTCCATGGAGCCTAATCTCAGGACACCTCCACTCTCAGTACAGCGCCACTTTCCGAACAGGAAATGCACGAAAATACAAGCCTTTATATTATTAAGGCACCGCGCCACTTCCCGAACCATTGATGAATGCTTGTGTGCACAAAAACATCAGGCAAAACCGTTTTAAATGTGTGTTTCCTGTATGGCGAATACAGCTGCTTTATTTATGTCTGTATGAAGTTGTTGTGAGTGTGGAGGGAGCAGCTACAGGTTAGCTTAGCCTAATCGATCAGTGCACTACGAAGCCAGTGATAGTGAATCCTTCTGTGTGCATGTGTGTATTATGAGACTGTTCTGAGCCCATAGACATAGGGAGATTCTTGGACTGTTAACGGGGGGAGACCCGCTGGTCATTATCGGCCGATATTCACTCTTAATAGTTTGATCGGTGCTCTCTATAGAGGCCGATCAGGAGAGCTGGATCTGATCGATATGGACATAAACGCGAGTGAAGTATAACCGGACGCGAGAGAGAGATCAGATCAGCTGCTGAGTCTGATGGAGACACGCTGCTCTGCATGAGCCTGATGCTCCTCCCTCTGTTTAGCGAGCTGACCGGACTGCGCAAAATGCGTATATGAAGTAATCTTACCCTCGTGGGGGCGCGCTCGTGTGATTGGTTTAGAATGAAGGAGACATCTGATTGGCTCTAGATAGAAAACATTACAAGTACGAATCGGCTGACCGTCAGGGGAGTCTCAAAAAACCCACACACGAATGCAAAGCGATCCGTGCACAGAACGCTGTTTGTGTTTGCAGGTGCAGCGGTTTTAAACGGAAAATAAATATGCGAGGATCAAAAATACACATGTAAAACTTTTTTCTGTATTTGGATTTTATTTACATGTATATGAAACGGAACACATTTGTGTGTGCATTGAACAACACAAGTGTGGATCCGGAAATACAAGTTTGAAACCTTTTGCAGATCATGACATACAAGTGTGAATCCTTCTGTGTGCATATGTTTATTATGAGACTGTTCTGAGCCCATAGCGGTGCAGCTAGTCTGAAGTACTTTGTAGACTGCAGGGTAGCTGGTGGATTTACTCCAGGTGGAACTAAAGTCTGATTCAACACTTGGTTAGATTTCACATCATTCATCCAGATCTGTGAAGTAACTGAAGGTATTAATACATGTAGTGGAGGAAAAGTACACCATGTACCTCTGAACTGTAGTGGAGTAGAAGTAAAGTAGCAAAGCATTGAAATACTCAAGTGAAGTACCTTGAAATTGTACCTAAGTAGTACTGGAGTACATGTACTTTCCACCCTGGATGTGAACATGCAGATGTGAATAGCTGCTCCTCTCTGATTGCACCATATCATCAGCAATGGGAGTCTCTCTCTGGAGGCTAAAGTTACCCTGTGGGAAGTGATGGATGATTCTCTCCTGGGCGAACCCAGCGAAACTGGCCTTCACCGCCTGGCTGAGGACCTCCTTACTGGTGGGGGTAAGAGGGGGGACCTCCAGGGCATCCATCTCTGGTACAACAGCACAACATATCATCCTCCCAAACTCTAACTGTTCAGGAAACCTACATTGTATCAGTGAAGTAAACATATATGTGTAACGCATCCACCTGCCGGGGGCTCAGAGGAGAGCTCTCTAGTCCGGAACATTCACATCATCATTGTCCCTTCTGAAATAAATACAATATATCAGATGTGTGTGCTTGTAAATAAAAGGACTAGATTGTCTTCAACTGATTGGTCAATTATTCTGCTCATTTTGTGTCCGCCTTGTTTTCAAACCTTTTTTTTTACTTTTGTTTTTCTTAATTATTTTAGCTGAATCTTTTTTCCCATTTTTTTGTTTTGTTTGTTTTCCCTGTTAATTTCCATTGAATGGCTTTTTCACCTCTCCTGACCATAGACTGTTTATATCTGCTGGGATATTTCGCTCCTTCTTAACCCTTCGATGCCCGAGTGATGGACCCTACTCTCTTCCAGTGGGGCAAAAAGGACCCGTATTAGAATCATATGTGTTTTTATGCCATTTTTGTCATTTTGGTTAAGAGAAATCACTTGTATCATATTTAGTATTATATTTTGGTTCACACTAGAAATATTTTATATTTAATTGTTCACTATTTAGAATTTTAGACATTTCTTTTACATTTTGAAAAAGAAACGAAATCCCATAGGAAACGCATGCGGGTCATTTTTGACCCACTTATGGAAGCTTGGGGTAGTTAATACAAAAACTACAATTTCTTTAAATATATTGAATTTAAATTTATGGCATGATGATTTCAATGGCATGATATCCAAAACATGTTTTTTGAGGAATAGTTGGAATAAGAAATGATAAAAACAATTTAATTACAAAGATACTCCAAGAAAACCACCTCACCGGGTCAAAAAAGACCCACTTATGCATCTAAGGGTTAACTAATAAGACAGAAATAGATTACATTATTACATGTTTTTTTAGTATTTAATTTTTTTTTTTAAAACAATCCCATAGATACACATTAAACTTACATGTCAGCCATTGCATGTTCGAAAACGTAATTGATATTCAAAATAGTCAGTCACTGATCACATGATCAACATAGGCTCAAAATGATGACATGCACATTATGCATTAATGTGTTATCTAAAGCTGTGGAACTCATTTAACCCCCTGTGTATTTATAACTCATATCTTCATACAGTACAGACTGCTTTACTAATGTTCTAAACTGCCTGATCAGCTGTGCACGCGCTCATTATTACAACATCAACAGTCTATTCCTTATGTACCAAAAGCATTCAATGCAAACACGGAATTGATTTAAAGCGTCCCTTTATTCCCATTCCACCTATAACTGAAGTTTAAAAAATGATTTCATACATTATCCCAATCATACAAGTGTAACAGTCAGCATCAAGGCAAACAACAATCACACCGTATCACTTGGATATGATTTCATATTGATTATTAAAACAATACAAATCATTTGTGAGAAAAGTTATTGATGACATTAATAAACACTTGAACCTGCTCACGACTACATTACAGTGTAATGTAAAGTGTTTACCGCTCATATTCTGCTTTAAAATACTCACAAGGTGCAAAGTGAGTCGTTGAAATAAAATATGATTAGTTGTAGAGCCAGATTGGAACAAGCTAGACGAAGACAGCTGAAGAGTGGTTTATAAATCGTGTTCTTACCGTAGTTACTGCAGTCCATCCCAGTGGGAAGGAGGTGGGTCAGGTGGAGGAGACTGAGACCACAGAGGGGGAATGGGACTTAAATATGACATATGGGAGCGGAGGAGGGGTCCGGGTGAGATGGACAACTGTCAATCATTTTGGTGTGGGAGGGGCGGGAGCAACAGGTCCGAGGCCACGTGTGGAATCACAAAATCAACAATTTTACAAAAGTCATGAGACACGAGAAACAAACCTTTCATCATGTCAGACAACCTTCATCATATTTCTTAATTGCAGTATCATAGTGTAGTATAGTTATATATTTGAGTTCAGATTAGGGTATTTTTACAATGCATTCACTATTTATGATTAAATATATTCAATCAATTTTTGTATTTTTGACACTGTATGTCACTAAAACAGTTTATATATTGTTACGATTATTGTGTTATGTCACGTTTTGTACGTCTTGTCTTGGGTGTGTTGCTGTTCTCCCCGTCATGTTTTCCTCTTGGTTATTGTCTGGTCCTTGTCCCCGTGTGTTTCCTCCTGTCGTTAGTTTCCCTGGTGTCTAGTTGTCTGATTGTGTTCACCTGGTGCCCCTGTGTTTCTCCTCCCTCCTCACCTGTCTCTTGTTTGTTTGATTAGTCCTGGGTGTGTTTAGGTTCTGTTAGTCTTTGTGAGTTCCTTGTCGTATTTGGACGTTGTCCACGGGGTGAGAGGACTGTTTTGTCGAAGTTTGTTCCAGTAGCCTTGAAATAAAGGTATTTTTTCTGTTCATCTGCATTTGGGTCCTGCTCGCCTCACTCAGCCCTGACAGAAGGAACTCACCAGATATGGGCCCAGCAGATCCTTTTGAGCAGGAATTGTTTTTTTGATTTTACTTTTTCTTTGGCGACCTGCTCTGATCGATGGATGGGAGCGTCGGGGTTCAGCAGCGAGAGGCTGCTCTGGCAGCGGCGCGCCAGATAACTATGGAGAAACCAGGCTTGGTGAGATTCGTGCCGGGCGGGATTTTGGATTTCCTCATGGTGTGTTATCCCCTGCCTCCCAACTCCCGTTATGACACCACACGCATCGGTGTGGTCCGTTTGGAGTCAACCCTGGCTTCTGCCCCATTGCCTGCTCCTGTCCAGGAGCCATTCGCTGGTACTCGTCTGGCCTTTGGAGGTCCACAGAGCCTCCAAACGGCTCCTAAAGGAAGGAGTCGCAAGGCCAGGTTAGCAGCACGAGCCCAAAGGGCCATGGTTCCAGAACCAGTTCTGGCCCCTGCAGCCATGGTCCTTGCTCCAGAACCGGTCCCGGCAGCCATGGATTCGGCTCCAGAGCCGGCCCATACAACCATAGCTCCGGCTCCAGAACCGGACCTTACAGCCATGTTTCCGGCTCCAGAACCGGACCTTACAGCCATGTTTCCGGCTTCAGAACCGGACCTTACAGCCATGATTCTGGCTTCAATTCCGGCTCCAGAGCCGGCCCATTCAGCCATGTTTCCGGCTCCAGAACCGGACCTTACAGCCATGATTCTGGCTTCAGAACCGGACCTTACAGCCATGTTTCCGGCTTCAGAACCGGACCTTACAGCCATGATTCTGGCTTCAATTTCGGCTCCAGAGCCGGCCCATTCAGCCATGTTTCCGGCTCCAGAACCGGACCTTACAGCCATGATTCTGGCTTCAATTCCGGCTCCGCAGCCATGGTTCCAGACCCAACTCTTGCCCCAGCTGCCATAGTCCCATCTCTTGTCCCTTCTCTAGTCTCTTCTCGAGTCACACCTCTAGTCACTTCTCTAGTCACTTCTCAGGTACCAACTCTAGTCCCTCCTCTAGTCCCCTCTCAAGCCCCCTGTCGAGTTCCCTCTCCAGTCCCAACGCAAGTTCCTACGCAAGTTCCTACGCAAGTTCCTACTGAAGTGTCGTTGGAGGTTCCGATGGGGGTCCTGCCAACTCCATGTCTTGTCCCGTTGGGGGTCCCGCCGACTACTCTCCTGCCGGGGGTCCTGCCAACCCTATGTCTTGTCCCGTTGGGGGTCCCGCTGACTACCCTCCTGCTGGGGGTCCTGCCAACCCTGTGTCCTGTGCCGTTGGAGGCCCCGCCGACTACTCTCCTGCCGGGGGTCCTGCCAATCCGGTATCCTGTCCCGTTGGGGGTCCCGTCGATTGCCCTCCTGCCGGGGGTCCTGCCAACTCCTGGTCCTCTTCCGTGGGGGATCCTGCCGAGGCCTGTCCCACCGGTCCTCGCCCTCATGCTCGGCCCCCTGACTTTTCCGGCCGCGGTCCTCGCCCTCATGCTCGGCCCCCTGAGTCCGCCCGCGGTGGCCTTCGCCCCTCCATAACCCCCACCTTGGACTCTGTCTTACCCCCGGGCCGTCCGCCCGAGTCCCCCTTCTCGGCTTCTGCCTTGCCCCCGGGCCGTCCGCCCAAGATCCCTTCCGGGTCCTCCGCGGTGCTCCTGGGTTATCAGCCCAAACCCGTTCTCCTGACCCCCTCCACCCACCCTGGTGGCCCGTTTTGGGATTAATCAAATATAGTTCAACACTTAAAAGACTTTTACTCAGATTTCACGATCACTCTCAGGACTTCTACTTTCCATATTGACAAACATCTCTTAATCAATACAGAGAACCATTTATTTGTAAAAACCACAATCAACACTTACATTATAGTCATTTTAAAATATATGAAAAGGACTTTATACCACTTTATGTATTTCTTCGTAATGCATCTCAACTCTTAAACTTATATTTCAATTTGACTTTTCTATCTATTTGTGAAACTTAGATGAATTATGCATTCTTTGTTGTTTATTGTTATCCTTTTTCTTCTTCAGTGTTGCTTCTAACCTCTCAAACCTCTTTCTAAAATTCTTACCAGCTTTTCTTAAATGCCATTATGTGCGCATTAATAAACAAAGACTTTCCAATCTCTGCTCTGGTGTTAGAGATAGACAGAACATTCTCCCTTAGCTCACCTATTATGCTATAATTGAACAATTTATAGGGCCATAAAAAACATGTCTCTGATGTGTTTTGCTCAAAATACCAAACAGACCACCCATTGTAGCATGCCTCATACCCCTCTATTTCAGCCCTGTTACTAACGTGCTGATTCTGGGTCTGGCCCTGAGCTGGTGCTGGCCACGCCCCTTTGGAGCTGCTACTGGCCACGCCCCTTTGGAGCGTCCCCATGCAAGCAGTGAGCTCTGGAGAGAAGGCTGTCTACCAGCAGAAACTCAGCTAAACGCTGCCATATTATGTTCCAAACCACATCAAGCATTATTTCTGAAACGGTATGGAGCTCAAACACTTTCTCTCTCGTGGGTCAGCACCTTTTATATCCTGCTTCTTTACACATGCTCTCTCCAGTACAGGTTAGCTCTGAGTGTTAGCGATGCTTGCTAATGTAAACAGACCATATTACTCCCAAAACACATTGCGCATTGTTTCTGATACAGCGACGTTTCTGATAGGAGACGATAAGTTGGGACGTTGCCAGGTCAATGTAAAGCCAGCCCACATTCGAGTAATGTAGTCATGACCGCAGCAAATCTGGATCAGCTCCGTTAAACGCTCGTTTTCAGAGGACAAGTATTTTCTGACACGTTTTGAGTCTCCTTACACACCGGGGACACATTATTATGTTCAGAAGACATCACAAAGTGCATAACAGGTGACTTTAAGTGTAAGGGTTTGATCTGAAAATGAACCCTGTATTACAGGTATTACACCTTCCATTCTAAAAAGCAGACCAGGATCTCGACTGCCCCCTGCTGGTACACTACACATTCACTCTCTTACAGTGTACAGACGTCTGTTCACTGCTCTCTCTGGACCTTCTCTTTCTGCCATCTCTGATTTTACATCAGCATGTGCTTCATCAGTAAAGCTTTCCTGGAGGAGACTGATTTGAAAAAGTCTAGATGTGACATTCCTATGAAAGCTGCTGCAGAAATATCTGGTTAATGTATCGTCCAACAGGAGGGAAGGACTTTTCATTTCTATGGAGGCCTGAGAGGCTTTACATACAGAAAATACATTCTGGTGATACATTTTCTAAATGTAATTAGTTGTGTCCCCTGTGCTAGGATCATTTCTTCCAAAGAAATTAATCTCAAAAAGCACATTGTTTTTTTCTCCTGTTCCTCCCACCCCAACTAATTCAGAGGGGAATCAACACCTTTATCTGTTCAATTGCCCTTTTAGTGCGAAGTGAACTTATTCTTAACCGTATATATGTACACTACTTATATGTCTTTATATTGTATTCATGCAATCTTGTCTCTATATGTTAGATTACTCCTTTGTGTTGCCTTTTATCTGTCACTTTTGAAGTAACGCTTTACCCCCACTGCGGACTAAAAGGATTTCTGATTCTGAATGTTGTTTTGACGTGTCAACACTGAGTAGCAAAATGAAACGAAACGTCTGAGCTGTTGAGTTTGGTCATTTATTGACAAAAAGAAAGTGAAGCATGGTCTTCTAGTGAAATGTTAGGTGTATGGGCTTTCTGCAGTCTGCAGCACCACAGCTCATATGCCGCAGCTTGAGCAGGAACATATGCTGTTACAGTACATCAATGGAGCCGATACCCAGTGTCTTGGACTAAAGTATGGTATACATACACACATACACAACTACAGCACTTTACAGAACATTTTCAAGATGAATTCAGTCACTTAGATTTTAGGCAGAGAAGGCTTTGTTAATTTCTAACACTTTTAGGAAGAGACAGACATAAACATGCACATCCACATCCACACAGGACGGATGGATACACAGATATATTCAACAAACACCACGAAACAGACTTTGAGTCTTTGAATATAATGATGATGATGATGATGATGTTAATCTGCGGTAAAATGGAGACCAGGGCTTCCTCCCAACACCACCCTGTCACCGGTCCCTTCATTAACCCCTAAGTGTCACTTCTCTCTGTCATGGTGGAAGACATTGCTGGTTGAAAGCATAACAGTGCTGAGGTTTGTTCAGATCAAAGTAGAAAAATATTTTGTTAGAATAAAGGTTAAAATCACTGTTTGGTTAAAGACCTATTCCCAGTATTTCTTAAAGCATTCTAAAGGTCTCAGCTCTTGATGTTTTGACCTATTTCCAAACATTAGTTGGACATTTTGGATAATGGGTGGATTGTTGGAGCAAAATCATTAATATATTATTATTTATTTTGTTACAGTGCCCAAGAAAAATCCCATGATGTAATCTGGCTGATAGGCTTGTATAGAGATAAAGGTTACTTTACCCAACAGTGACAATATGCGTTTCTGGTACACAGAGAAAATACAGATGGAAAAAACCCACTTCAAAACATGCTACTGCAAGATCAACTGGGGGTGATGGCGGTTATTTATGGGGGCGATAATGTAAGGAAATAATGCCACAAGTGAAAAGCTACAGGGGTTTTCTCCAGTGGTTGGACCGCAGTGAGCTACAGGAGGAGGAGGGGGCTGAGGTTTTAGCGGGGGTCGTCGGGGGCAGCAATTCTTCTCCAGGCTGGGCTCCATGCCCAGATCTCACGGGCATACTGGGAAATGGTGCGGTCGCTGGAGAATTTTCCACAGCCCGCGATGTTATGGATCACCATCTTGGTCCACGCTTTAGGGTCCTGACAGAGGAAAGAGAGAGATGTCAAATAAGATTTACCTCATTTAAATCCTGAGAAATAGTAGGGTAGTTTAGTACAAAATAATATAGAACAAGGTAACTCTTACTTTAAATACACCAAGGCTAGAGGATAACACAATACGTATGTTATAATTTATTATTATTATTGCTTTCAAATTCAAATGTAATATCATAATAATGTTGTATAGTTAGCTAATTGTATATATATTTTTTTTATAAATTGTGTGCAATATATTGTGTTTTATTTCCGATATACTGTTCTGTGGCACTGCAGGTGGAATGACACAGGAGTTGTAAAAGTATGCTTGTGTCCTCAACATCTATAATGGTTCAGTTTCACATATACACAATATAATCAGATGGCAGTATACAAGTACAATATGCTGCAGTAAAGCATTGAATATGGGAATATATAATATGGAAGTAAAGCAGAAACAAACAGATTCTTTTTGCTACTTAAGAACAAATACATTTAGACTTGATCTCATCCTGATGTCCTCTTGCTGACACACTGACCTTGTAGAGAGTGCTGACTCTGTCTTGAGTTTGGATGTAGGCTTCATAGTCTGCAAACACCTTGAACCTGCAACAAAAAAGACAGAATTAAAATACTTTGTTTCTTTGAGACACTAAAAGGGATAGTTTAGATGTGTTGTTATTACTCTAACTATGAGGTAAGCATCTCACATAGCCCCACTTAAAACCATCTCTTTAGTGACGGGAACAACACGGTTTGAAACCAGTCTTATAGGCCTTTGCATTCATGAGAGCCCGTTGACTTTAGGAGATGACGATGACTTGCTTCACAGAGTCAAATCCAACACCTCCTTCCCTCTCATGAGGCAGTGACAGTGGTACAGTGATGACTCTGCATGGCTGTGGGCTGACAGGTAGCCCGTGTGTCAGCACAGACAAAGTGCTGAGTCGTCAGCAGTGGCCTCCCACCTGTCGTGCTGCATCAGCATGTTGACCAGGTCTCTGAAGAGGTCAGGCTGGCCGGGGCTGAAGAAGCCCCCGGAGATCTGGTCCATGGCCTGCTTCAGCTCGGGGAGACGGTTGTAGTACGACGCAGCGTCATAACTGTGGAGAAAAGATATTCATCACATCATGGGCACATTTAAATAAAAATACAGGTACAATCATGAGACATAAGGGACTCGTGTGAAACAGGACACCCCAATAAGCTATAGGAAGCTTGAGAACAGGGGCCCAGACAATACAAACATAAAATATGAACAACATATATCATTAATACATATAGAATTGAGAGTTCACGTATTGTTACCGAAACCTTACAGCCCAAAAACACACTGCATTTCAGAGGAAAGTGAGTGCAACACTGCACAGCCATTCCATTTGCTTAACAAGTGTTGTTTTAAGTGCGTTTCAAAGACAGACAAAGATAAATACATTTTAATACCGTTATAAAATGTGCAGCATTCATATTTTTTTGGTTGAAAGCTCACCCCAATCTTGTCCATGGCCTCCACATCTGCCACCCTCATGCCGAAGATGAAGAGGTTCTCCTCTCCAGCTTCCTCTGCCATCTCCACGTTGGGCTCCATCCATGGTGCCGATGGTGAGAGCCCCGTTCAGCATGAACTTCATGTTCCCGGTGCCAGAGGCCTCGGTGCCGGCTGTGGAGATCTGCTCCGACAGGTCGGACGCTGGGATGACTGCAGACAGGAGGTTTGACATTCCACTTTACTCTCTAAGTTCTACTACAGTAAAGAACTCATCTGAGTTCAGGGGCCACATACAGCCCAGTTTGATCTCAAATGCGCCGGAGCAGTAAGATCATCGCATATAACCTCTAAGTACCCACATCTCCACATTGTTCCCTTTGTTTGAGTGCAAAAAGTACATTGTGAAAATGTTCACATTAATGAACGATAGTTTTACAAACCAAGAAAAATAAGTGCAAATTCAACCATATTGTGCCTCAGTTTATAATTTACACATGTGCATTACAACTCACAGGTCACAGGGTCTCACAGAACATTTAGTCACCGGTATCTGGAACTGAACAGTATTTTACTTTATAGAAATGATATTAAAAGTATCTGTGTAGTAATCCTGACACGCCACCACACAGACTACAGTGGAACTATTAAGGAAGAAGGTTTGGTTATCACCACGCCTTGTAGATAACATGTGCACATACAAAATATATGAACGTTGTGAAAATTGCAGTTCATTTCTGTAATTTGTACACTTTGCTAAGTGCATCCCATATGTTTGACACCCCCGCTCTAAGCCCTTAAGTATTTGTTACCCTTCTCAGCCAGAGTGACGGCGGTAGTTCTCCAGGGTAGATGACTTTGATGAGATCTCCCCACCACAGGGTCGTTATTCACAATGTCTCCGATGGATGTGATCAGCTTGATGATCATCTTAGCAGTGTGGTAGCCTGGAGCCGCCTGGACACACAGCAGATCATCTTCAGAGACACTGAATAAAACCAGGCTGAAGTATGCTTCATGTATCAACGATATGTTCAGGGTGGGGAGGAGAAATGATCTGTTTGTTGTTTGGCTGAATATTTAGCATTATAAGTATGATTAAGTCTAATTAGTAGATAATAACAGCAACACATTTAGCAGCTAAAACTTTCAATTTAAATTCAGACATTTCTCTATAATGATCAGTCCACATTACACTAAATGTATGACTAATCCAAAAACTGTTTTAAGAGAATGCTTGGTGTGTGTGCAGATTGTAAAATGGTGTCTTATTGAGACACAATTGGTGAAGAAACTTACGGAATGAAGCAATTATGAACTACGACTTGCTATGCCCGTTCAGATAAAGACTATCAAATCATTATTACAACATCCAAATGTACGAACACACCTGTATATTGATGAGAAATGTCTTGTTTCATATGTCCTTATCTTGTCCAAAATAAATTTGAGATGATATTTCAAAACTTTAAATAATTCTGGAGACATAAAATATGTTTGATTCTAACTTGCCCATTTTTGTACTTGGTTTTAACCACCTATAGAGACCTTTTGCGTCTGCCTCTTAAGCCCCAAGCCTGTTTTTCAGGTTTCAGGCTCGAAAATGACACTCCCAGAACAAATGACCATAAATTAATAATCTTTTTTATCAAAGTAATGATAAAACCTGTGAGTTGGATGTAGAAAAGTCAGAATCAATATAGATGTTTTTTATTTTAAAGAAAATTCAGATTGAACAGGGTAAAAAACTGTAAATTATAGTGTCCGTCCAAAAAATATTTTTACTTATAGTGAAAACTAACCTTGGATGATGGGTTAGTAGACTAAAAGCTTTAGGAATCCAAAGTACAACATATAATAAGTACCCTGTATCAAGACTGATCCGAAACAAGTGATATTTGACCTTTTTAGACAGATTTAGCAAAAAAACTCTTCTGAGGCCATTTGGGTGGATTTTCCTTATCTCTGGCCCCCCTTGTTCGATTTTGACATGTGACATCTCTTCCTGACCGTTAGAGCCAATAGAATCGAAGGGAAATCGTCCCGCACACACTCATGTTAAAAGAAAAGGTTGCGTCTTTGCGCATTCAATCTTGCTACAGAGCGTAGGATCTCCCTGCTCTGATATTTGAAAACGGAATTGCAGTTTTATTGCTTACAGATTATCAGAACATTTCAAAGGGGACACAGTCACATTGGATATTAACCTATGGATTAACTATATCATCGTTTTTATTGTTTTAATGCCATTGAAGACCAGTTTTGACCAGACAAAACCAAGGTAAGCCATGTTAGCGTTTTAGGCTACCTAGCGCCACATGTTTTGATGTACGTTTTTGTTGATAATGTCGCGAGTTTGTATCTTTCAGTGTTGAGGTGGGCACCGTTAGATTATGTGTCTTTACGATCATAAACGATGTGTTGAATGTGCAGCTAGGATAAGTAATAAGGGAGCTAGGAGTGATTTTCGGTGCAGTAATAGGTTAGCATTTTTCGCTCAGGGCTAATTCAGAGGGTCAGTGTTAGCATTGTGTGTTTTTTTTGAGAAAAAAAAATTAAAAAGATCAGTTAAATTGAGTTTTTCCCGTTATATGGATATAAAATATTCATAGTTTATTAAATATTAAGGTTCCTTAGACGTTGTTTCCTGCAAATGACGCGATTTCGGCCCCGAAACCGGGCCTGTGGGGCTTAGACATGTTGTGTCTCGTGCAGTCGTTTTGTCTCTTTGTTTTAGTTTTATGTTTCTTTGTGGACTTTTTATGGTCATTTTGGCCTGTGCCTAGTAGACCAGTTATCCATCCATGGACTAAAAATAGAAAACAAATGCAATGTACCACCTTTAACACCCCTCACCTTTCCTCCAATCATGATAGTCCTGGGGGTCCATGACTTCTTGGGATCCTTCTTCATTCCTGATAAAAAACAAAAGCTTTTGTTTTACCTCTGAATCCAAGTTTATTTACAATAAGCGGCCAGCTAAAGTAAAAAGCACCCACGGTTGTACAGCGTGATGATGTGCAGGCAGTTGAGCAGCTGTCTCTTGTACTCGTGGATCCTCTTCACCTGAACATCAAACATGGAGTTGGGGTTGATCTTCACCTTGTAGTGCTCTTCAAGATAGGCAGAAAACTTCATCTTGTTCTCCTACAAGTTGATGACAAACAGAGGGAGTGATCAGAAACAAACAAAAGACAGGAACATAATCACTTTTCTTTAGTTACACAAATGTCTCCTCCTCCTCGCTCTCTCCTGGTTTAAATCATATCTCTCCGACAGACTTTCCGCCTCAGTCACCCACGGTGTCCCCCAGGGCTCTGTACTTGGTCCCCTGCTCTTCATCAACGACATAATCCCACTTGGACTCTTTCACCACCAACTCTAATTCCACATTTATACCGATGACACCAAGCTCTACCTCTAAACAAAATCTATGTACAACCACACACTCCCAACTCACCATCAGACATTAAAATATGGATGCAAAACTATTTTCTTAACTCAACTGCGACAAATCAGACTTTATCATCATCGGCTCAAACTGACTTACCCGCTCAACCCAGGACTTTTCACATAACATCACGGCTCCATTTTCAACCCCTCAACTTGCGTAATAACCTTGGCATCATCCTCGACACCACCCTCACTTTAATCTACTAAACTCTTACATCATTCAAAAAAAGGCTGCAAAACTCACCTTCTCACTCTTGCCTTCAACTTCTAATCCTCTACCCACCTGCCCCTCCTCCACCTGGCTAAGTATTTGTATTTATTTTGTTTGTTATTTTTTTTTACTTGCTTGTAAAGAGTATTTGAGCACCAGGAAAAGCAATATATAAATACCATGTATTATTATTATTATCTTACCTGTTTGACTTTGGCAACATCTCGAATGAAGGTGTCATCGTCCACAAATTCCAGAAGCGTCTTCAGCTGGTCCAGGTCACGGATGTATTCCTCACCAATCCTCTGCATAAAAAGATTATAACATTATTATTTGGCAGGAAACCATAGAGTCAATCTTCAGTGTAAATAACACATACATCTGAGCTTTGGATGTGCTCCAAATGTCCATTAGTTAAAGGTGGGGTAGGTAATTTTGGAGAAACCTGCTCGAGTGCGCTAGAATTTGAAAATACACAGCCGGAAAAAATCTGCCACTTCCTCACAGAGCCCCTCCTCCAAAACACACGAACGCGCACATGACCAATGAGGGCACGAGATAAGTTTGTGCACAGATGGAAGGCTGACAGGCAGGTAGGCCATCCAGTTACTTTAGCCGGCTCAGATGATTGGTCGTGCTTTTTACAGCGCCACGGCTTCCACAGATGACATTTTTTATGGATTTTTTGTCAAAGCACTTCAGATATTCATTGCTATCGGGATGTTAAGAGCATTCCATGGAATATAACAAAAAGTGTATCTCGAGCCGGTTTCTCAAACTTACCTACCCCACCTTCGTTGTCTATGCAGAAAATAAACAGGACTTCACTTCCAGGAACCTGTACTCCTGAAATAACTGCCCTCACTTGTGTGTATTGACAGAAACACACACACCTCTGCGATGACCTCAGCCAGGCCGGGGTTGCACATGACCAGCCAGCGTCTCGGAGTGATGCCGTTGGTCTTATTCTGAAACTTTTCAGGGTCTGACTCGTAGAAGTCCTTGAACCTGAGGAGAAGAGCCACACTTATTAGCAGTTAGGGAATCATTTGTTTAGGTATTCACCTTTGACACAGTTCCTAATTTTCTCCTTTCACTGTCTCCATGGCATAAGTCTACGGCCTTGGGTACTGCTGCTATCTCTCTTAAGGAGGGGCAGATTGGGCGCATTGTTGTTGCCAGCTTATGACCGAGCACAAGCTGACATGAGATAGTTCAGGGACATCTAGAGGCCCTTCTTTTCTGGAACGTAAGTTCACTGCCACACATTATTTTCTATGGACGAGAGCTCTAGTTAGATTCAGGGTCCATATTTGTTTAGTCTCACTGATGAAGAATGTTGATTATTACACTCTGAACTAGTTAAAACCTCGAACTACAGAAGAGTTCTTCAGAATTGGTTTGGCAACCGCTGTGTCAACTCGTGACACACAACCTGTCTCGTCAATTCTCCGGCCGTAACTCCAAATACACCATCAGTGTTTGCCATCAAAGTTCCTGCTCTCCTCGTGTCTCTCCGAGTCCTGTTTCCAATTGCTTCAGAAGTTTCCATCAGTATTTCTATGGAGGAAAATCTGGGCCAAAAGTTTTGATCATTCAAAAAGTACTTGAAAGTTCAACTTTTAATCCTGAACTTTTAAAAAACAATGATGTATTTAAATAAATAAATATTCAAAGGTTTTTCCAGCTTGAATATTATTTTGATTTAGCATCTTTCTTTATAAATCTGCCGGTCACATGGCTGGCACCAGCGCACAGGAAGCAAATGTAAGCCGTCTTCAATAAATAGTCTGGAATAGCATACATCTGGTAGCCTAAATGTATAAAACATGAACTGAATCAAAATATTATTCAACCTGAAGAAACTTTTCAAATACTTATTTTTAGTTTTAAAACATCATTGTATAAGTTTAGGATCGAAACTTGAACTTCAGAGAGGGGCGTGGCCAGCAGCAGCTCACTAGCATTTAAAGCTACAGACAGAGAATCAGCACTTTTGGAACAGGGCTGAAACAGAGGGATTATGGGATGCTACAATGATCTGTTCGGTGTTTCAGTCAAATCCTTCAGAGACATGTTTTATATATATCCGAGACCTGTAATATAATGTTGAAAAGAGTATAATAGGGGACCTTTAAGTTGAGTTTGGGTACTTCTAGCACCACTGGTCATGTCAGATACAAATAAACCGGATGCTTCCTAGCGTTAATGTCATAGACACAAACACGAGAGGAGAGATGAGGGTTTCCTACACAGTGGCTTTGATGATCTCAGAGTGGATGCGGGCCACTCCGTTGACAGCGTGAGATCCCACAATGCACAGGTGCGCCATGTTGATTTTCTTGCCGTCCGCTTCCTCTATCAGGGACATCCTCCGCAGGCGGTCCAGGTCTCCAGGGTAAAGCTTGCCAATACGCTGAAGGGGGAGGAAAGAGACGTCTCAGCAGATGTACAAGTTATGCATGTTTAATTCAAATGTTATTAAACAGCTGGCTATTTGCACATCCAGAAGACACAGATCAATATGAATTATTTCCATAATTCACAGTTTTTTTTTTATAGGAATTATTTATGAAAGAAATGCATTTCGACATACTATATAGCGTTTTCTGATCGTTTTGAAATACTATACTGCATTGTTTTTTTTTCGACATATCGCTATGCCTGACATATCACATAATATCCTATGCCGTTTTATTTTTTTTACATATATTTTTTATATGTTATACATACTATACCAAGACTGTTTTTCAACATTTCTTTCTGATATTTTAGACATATTACATTATGACTTCTCATATTTTCGTCATCCATACTCTCTTGTTTTTTTAATATATTTAACTTGCTATGTTGTATTTTCTGATATTCTTTGATTTGTGTAGGTGAGGGCATTACGTAAAATCCTAAAATTCTCAGATATCTAAGTCTAGCATCCTTTGTACCTCCAGGTGCCGGCTGTTGATCTCGTAGATGATCTCCAGGTGCCGGGGCAGCAGGTTATGGAAGAGGTCGACGGGCCAGCGCTCCAGGGCTTCAGGCAGGACGGTGTGGTTGGTGTAGGCACAGGTACGAACCACGATGTCCCAGGCCTGCACAAAGAGATCTCACATTATCACACATATACCACTGAACGAGTAAACATGACAACATGTGCATTGCCTTGGGCAAATACAGAAAACAACGTTATATTTATGTGTAAAATGACAGTGTTTTTTCTTGAAAAGATTATCCTATATTAGTCGGTTTACTTGCTTACATTCTGCCCAGTGTATGATTTCACTTCACTGTCTATCTGCAGTGTTCACCCTGCTGCTGAGTCATTGTTAGTGTTGAACGATGCAAAGCGACACAAGTGACCACAGCACAATTCAGTTAGACTGCAGCAGTTCCAGTTTGTGCAGGAAGGGCCGTGTTACCAGGCCGTAACAGGCTCTCTATTTGAGCCATGCTGACGCCTGCGTGTCACACTCTGCTGAAAGTAAGGATACCTTGTCCCAGTCCAGTTTCTCAATGTCCACCAGGGTCCTCATCAGCTCAGGGATGGCCAGAGCAGGGTGGGTGTCATTCAGCTGAATGGCTACCTGCACAACAGAGTCACAATCATGTTTATTGCCACATCGTTTATCGCACAAAATGTTTAACCTTTAAAGCGCAAACTATTTATGTACGATCAAATTAATAGTTTGTTAATTTAATTGATGGCTATTTTCTACATTGCCCCCTTAATTTCCCCATGTTACTCTGCCATTAGACCCGTATTACAGTCATTACACTGTTTGTTATACACCCCTATTACACTCATATAACACTGTTATTACACCCATAATACACATGAATACACCTGTATTACATTAATATATTACTGATTTTACACTATTATTACATATATTAGACTCATATTGCAGCCATACAACACCAATATTCAACCCCCTTTTATCACAGTAAGAAAGATGAGAGCAAATATAGAAATATAATAGAATCTCTTGTGAAAACTATTATGAAAAATGTCTCAAAGAGCTATAAACATTCCAAAAGGGAAATACTATAAGAATACAACACATTATAATGAAAGAATATGCACACAGTGCATGATATTCTTTAAGTGGGGCAGCTGTTCAGACTTTAAAGTGTCAGAAAAAGTCATGGGAACGTGCAAAGGTCACAAGATGTGTGGTAATGTAAGGCATATTAAAAAGGTGGTAATGTTAACTTTTTTATATACACAGAGTAATGCAAAGGAACACAAGAAAATAGGTCCACAGATTACTGCACCTGTTGCCCTCCATCCTGGTAAAGAGCTGAGGTCATCCTCTCTAACTGCTCACCTTTTCTGGCAGCGTAGAAAGGTCTAGTCGCACAAACTCTGTGGAGCCAAACTTGGAGGCTTTGAATCGACGGATGATGTCTTGAAGAGTTGCCGCGACGACAAAGTACTCCTGCTTCAGACGCAGCTCCTTTCCTTCAAAGAACTGGAGGCCAAACAGGAAAACTGTCAAACGCCTGAAAGTGCTGCCATTGTTATCCTATAAACACTGCGCTGGAGAAAGAGACTGTCTGAATAATGAAGCTGCTTGATTCGGCTTTCTTCCTCGAGTTCACTGTTCAGCCCCCTCCCCCTCTGGCAGGAGGGTGCGCTCCATCAGGACCAGAACCTCTCTCCACCTGAACAGTTTCTTCCTCTCCGCTACCGGCCTCTTAAACAAGGCCCGGCCCCCCCTGACACTTTACCTCAGCCACAACGCAGAACTCTATACGCATTACATGCACACAATGTTCAAATATTGCTTACTGCACACATTCCTTGTTTATATTTCATATCCTATAATTCATTCATAGCCATTCTATTTCCATGTAAATTACTGCTTTATTTTATTGCTATTTAACTATTTTATTACGGTGTCCTTAAAGATTTTTTGTTTTCTATTTGATGTCTGCACCATGACATCAAGTCAAATTGCTCGTATGTGTGCGTACCGGGCAATAAAGCTGTTTCTGATTGTGGTTCTAGAGCGACACGGTGTTCCTGTGAAACGAGGTATTCTGAGCAACATTTCAGCTATGTGCTTACTTCATTTAAATAGCGTTAGATATCTGGATGAACTGTTGACTTGATCATCTGACTGAGGACAGTGGTGGAATGTAACCAAGTACATTTACTCGGGTACTCAAGTACACTTTTGACAAACTTGTACTTCAGTTTAGAAATTGTATTTTTTGGCTGATAATACTTCTGTACTTCTACTCAAGTAACACTTTTAATTCAAATTAAGTCTTTAAAGACCATAGTATTTGTACTGTGAGCATAATGGGATCAAAGATAGGAGTCATACAAATAAGCCCCTCCATTGGATTAAAGTGAATTAGCCAAACGGTTGCATCCACTCACATTGTCGTTGGGGTAGAGAACCCTGGAGATGTTCTCAGCCAGGTTCCTGTCCAGCACCGCCTGAATGTAGCCGCCGACATTAACTGCAGGACAAAGTTTGGATTGATATTTAGTGGATGTTCATGTATTTACTGTTTGTCAATGAGGAACCGAACAGATGACCATACTAACAGTCTTTGAGGTTGAAGTCACAGGGGGCTTTAGCAGACCACAGCCTCATGGTGTTCACGATGTTGTTCCTGTAGCCGGGACTGGGGTGTCATAGGGGAGGGCCAGAACCACCTGAATCACAATCATATATTAAATACACTGGTTCATTAGTACAATGAGAAGGATTGCTTTCTGTTGGGCCTTAGCTTCCTCTTGGATGCGATACTTGGTTACTAAATCTTTACAAAGATGACAGTCGGCACCCATTATTTTTTAATTAACCTTTATTTTTCCTCATTTTGCATTTACTGTTAAATGTACTGCTCACTGTATATCTTCCAGTGGTGTAAAGTAACCAAGTACATTTACTCATCTACTGTACTCAAGTACAATTTTGAGGTACTTGTTACTTTACTTCAATTTGTACCTTTACCAGCTTTGATAACACTTTAATGCATCAACAATTATAAAACTCAAAATCCTATATATTATTCTGAAATGGACCAATCTGCACAGCGACTACTTTTACTTTTGGTACTTTAACTATATTTTGATGAAAATACTTTTCAACTTTCACTTGAGAAAACATTTTGAATGCAGGACTTTTACTTGTAACAGAGTATTTACTATTATTTTGAATACAAAATTATAATTTATCGTTAAACTAATTAATAACTTTATAGTAAATTATATTACATATGTAATCAGACAGCATTATATCCATCTCATGAGAGTTGCATTTCATTCCCTGAGCCCTTTACATTTTCAATGAAAGGTTAGTTCTGGTGTGGTGTTTCCACTGACCTGTGTGTCCCCCCACTTCACTCCTTCAGCGGTGTGTTCCACTCGTCCGTAGTAATGGACCGGACGCATGTACTCGGGGGGCGGGCCTTCTCCCAGGGGTTCCCGTAACGCAGCCAATCATCAGCCTCCTCCACCTGTGGAGACACGACGCTGTGGTATTATTGTTGTGAAACAGGACATACTACACCACACAATAGTCATGGATATGTGCTACATAACAGTTTCTTAGGGTCAGGGGTGGAAAGTAACTAAGTACATTTACTCAAGTATTGTGGTTAAATACCTTTTTGGCATACTTATATTTTACTTATTTAAAAGCTACTTTATACTTCTACTCCAGTACAATTCAGAGGCAAATATACTTTTACTCAGGGCTCGACATTATAAATGGCCCGCTGGCCCGGAAGCACTATTTAGACAACCCCGGGCCATAACGTACTTTCCACTTGCCCGCTCGGGCCACCAAAAATATTGCTTAAAAAAACAAAACGGTCCTTTGGTATAGGTATTTTGACTAGCAATTTTGTAAAATGGTTTTGTTTATTAACGCTACAACATAGCGTTTCATGAGGCGGTTGTCGTTGTTGGGTGAAAAGCAAACAGCTGTTTGCTGCGGAACTCAGCGCGAGCAGGCTCCCGTGACGTGAGCGGGAGCGCACTCGTTCACTACAGACTTTCGCGCCACCTAACCATTAGCAAAAATGTTTTTAATACCAGCGGTAACCGGCCAAGCACCGGGCAAAAAACAATCTTCAAATAAAAGAAAGTCACCGGAGAAGATAAAGGAGAGTGACAGGGAGCATGAGAAGAAGAGGGAGAGAAAGTTTCAGCCAGCTTGATCGATGGAGTTGGCTTCTATATTAAATTATTATATTATACTAAATTATATATTGTGGTGGAGTGACACGTCCTAGAACCCTTTTATACATTTCGAATCATAAATCTATCGATTCGATTTATGATTAGAAATTATAAAAGTAGGGTAGACATGTGGAGATTATCCGGCTGAACAAAACGTGCATTTATCAAACAGGTTCGTTTTCTACAGACCTTATTTCCAGCTATTTTCCAAAACCCTGTGGAGAAATCCCATTGCTTTCTGTGGAGGGAACCAGCAGCTTACTTCCTGGTTTTAGGACGCGTCACTGCACCTCTCAATATGATGCCAATATAAACAAGGTCTTTAGTCGGCTCTGTACATCAATGCCGACCAATGTACACTGAACAAAAATATAAACGCAACACTTTTGTTCTCATTCATAACACTCCGTTCGATGTCTCACTATGGGATGCGCCTCATCGCGGAGCAAACAGAAGCATCAATCTCATTACGCCAATCCTGATTGGCTGGTGATCTTGACGTCAGCGTCAGGGGAAAGGGTTAGGATTACCATGAGCTCAACATACACTGAACAAAAATATAAACGCAACACTTTTGTTTTTGCTCCCATTTTTCATGAGCTGAACTCAACGATCTAAAACATTTTCTATATACACAAAAACCATTTCTCTCCTATTGTTCACAATTCTGAAAAAATCTGTGATAGTGAGCACTTCTCCTTTGCCGAAAAAAGCATCAATGCAAACACGGAATTGATTTAAAGCGTCCCTTTATTCCCATTCCACCTATAACTGAAGTTTAAAAAATGATTTCATACATTATCCCAATCATACAAGTGTAACAGTCAGCATCAAGGCAAACAACAATCACACCGTATCACTTGGATATGATTTCATATTGATTATTTAAAACAATACAAATCATTTGTGAGAAAGTTATTGATGACATTAAAAACACTTGAACCTGCTCACGACTACATTACAGTGTAATGTAAAGTGTTTACCGCTCATATTCTGCTTTAAAATACTCACAAGGTGCAAAGTGAGTCGTTGAAATAAAATATGATTAGTTGTAGAGCCAGATTGGAACAAGCTAGACGAAGACAGCTGAAGAGTGGTTATAAATCGTGTTCTTACCGTAGTTACTGCAGTCCATCCCAGTGGGAAGGAGGTGGGTCAGGTGGAGGAGACTGAGACCACAGAGGGGGAATGGGACTTAAATATGACATATGGGAGCGGAGGAGGGGTCCGGGTGAGATGGACAACTGTCAATTTTTGGTGTGGGAGGGGCGGGAGCAACAGGTCCGAGGCCACGTGTGGAATCACAAAATCAACAATTTTACAAAAGTCATGAGACACGAGAAAAACCTTTCATCATGTCAGACAACCTTCATCATATTTCTTAATTGCAGTATCATAGTGTAGTATAGTTATATATTTGAGTTCAGATTAGGGTATTTTTACAATGCATTCACTATTTATGATTAAATATATTCAATCAATTTTTGTATTTTTGACACTGTATGTCACTAAAACAGTTTATTATTGTTACGATTATTGTGTTATGTCACGTTTTGTACGTCTTGTCTTGGGTGTGTTGCTGTTCTCCCGTCATGTTTTCCTCTTGGTTATTGTCTGGTCCTTGTCCCCGTGTGTTTCCTCCTGTCGTTAGTTTCCCTGGTGTCTAGTTGTCTGATTGTGTTCACCTGGTGCCCCTGTGTTTCTCCTCCCTCCTCACCTGTCTCTTGTTTGTTTGATTAGTCCTGGGTGTTTAGGTTCTGTTAGTCTTTGTGAGTTCCTTGTCGTATTTGGACGTTGTCCACGGGGTGGTTGAGGACTGTTTTGTCGAAGTTTGTTCCAGTAGCCTTGAAATAAAGGTATTTTTTCTGTTCATCTGCATTTGGGTCCTGCTCGCCTCACTCAGCCCTGACAGAAGGAACTCACCAGATATGGGCCCAGCAGATCCTTTTGAGCAGGAATTGTTTTTTTGATTTTACTTTTTCTTTGGCGACCTGCTCTGATCGATGGATGGGAGCGTCGGGGTTCAGCAGCGAGAGGCTGCTCTGGCAGCGGCGCGCCAGATAACTATGGAGAAACCAGGCTTGGTGAGATTCGTGCCGGGCGGGATTTTGGATTTCCTCATGGTGTGTTATCCCCTGCCTCCCAACTCCCCGTTATGACACCACACGCATCGGTGTGGTCCGTTTGGAGTCAACCCTGGCTTCTGCCCCATTGCCTGCTCCTGTCCCAGGAGCCATTCGCTGGTACTCGTCTGGCCTTTGGGAGGTCCACAGAGCCTCCAAACGGCTCCTAAAGGAAGGAGTCGCAAGGCCAGGTTAGCAGCACGAGCCCAAAGGGCCATGGTTCCAGAACCAGTTCTGGCCCCTGCAGCCATGGTCCTTTGCTCCAGAACCCGGTCCCGGCAGCCATGGATTCGGCTCCAGAGCCGGCCCATACAACCATAGCTCCGGCTCCAGAACAGGACCTTACAGCCATGTTTCCGGCTCCAGAACCGGACCTTACAGCCATGTTTCCGGCTTCAGACCGGACCTTACAGCCATGATTCTGGCTTCAATCCGGCTCCAGAGCCGGCCCATTCAGCCATGTTTCCGGCTCCAGAACCGGACCTTACAGCCATGATTCTGGCTTCAGAACCGGACCTTACAGCCATGTTTCCGGCTTCAGAACCGGACCTTACAGCCATGATTCTGGCTTCAATTTCGGCTCCAGAGCCGGCCCATTCAGCCATGTTTCCGGCTCCAGAACCGGACCTTACAGCCATGATTCTGGCTTCATTCCGGCTTCCGCAGCCATGGTTCCAGACCCAACTCTTGCCACAGCTGCCCATAGTCCCATCTCTTGTCCCTTCTCTAGTCTCTTCTCGAGTCAACCTCTAGTCACTTCTCTAGTCACTTCTCAGGTACCAACTCTAGTCCCTCCTCTAGTCCCCCTCTCAAGCCCCCTGTCGAGTTCCCTCTCCAGTCCCAACGCAAGGTTCCTACGCAAGTTCCTACGCAAGTTTCCTACTGAAGTGTCGTTGGAGGTTCCGATGGGGGTTCCTGCCAACTCCATGTCTTGTCCCGTTGGGGGTCCCGCCGACTACTCTCCTGCCGGGGGTCCTGCCAACCCTATGTCTTGTCCCGTTGGGGTTCCCGCTGACTACCCTCCTGCTGGGGTTCCTGCCAACCCTGTGTCCTGTGCCGTTGGAGGCCCCGCCGACTACTCTCCTGCCGGGGTCCTGCCAATCCGGTATCCTGTTCCCGTTGGGTGGTCCCGTCGATTGCCCTCCTGCCGGGGGTCCTGCCAACTCCTGGTCCTCTTCCGTGGGGGATCCTGCCGAGGCCTGTCCCACCGGTACCGCGCCCTCATGGCTCGGGCCCCCTGGACTTTTCCGGCCGCGGGGTCCTCGCCCTCATGCTCGGCCCCCCTGAGTCCGCCCGCGGTGGCCTTCGCCCCTCCATAACCCCCACCTTGGACTCTGTCTTACCCCCGGGCCGTCCGCCCGAGTCCCACTTCTCGGCTTCTTCTGCCTTGCCCCCGGGCCGTCCGCCCAAGATCCCTTCCGGTCCTCCCGCGGTGCTCCTGGGTTATCAGCCCAAACCACCGTTCTCTCTGACCCCCTCCACCCACCCTGTGGCCCGTTTTGGGATTAATCAAATATAGTTCAACACTTAAAAGACTTTTACTCAGATTTCACGATCACTCTCAGGACTTCTACTTTCCATATTGACAAACATCTCTTAATCAATACAGAGAACCATTTATTTGTAAAAACCACAATCAACACTTACATTATAGTCATTTTAAAATATATGAAAAGGACTTTATACCACTTTATGTATTCTTCGTAATGCATCTCAACTCTTAAACTTATATTTCAATTTGACTTTTCTATCTATTTGTGAAACTTAGATGAATTATGCATTCTTTGTTGTTTATTGTTATCCTTTTTCTTCTTCAGTGTTGCTTCTAACCTCTCAAACCTCTTTCTAAAATTCTTACCAGCTTTTCTTAAATGCCATTATGTGCGCATTAATAAACAAAGACTTTCCAATCTCTGCTCTGGTGTTAGAGATAGACAGAACATTCTCCCTTAGCTCACCTATTATGCTATAATTGAACAATTTATAGGGCCATATCTATACAAAACATGTCTCTGATGTGTTTTGCTCAAAATACCAAACAGACCACCCATTGTAGCATGCCTCATACCCCTCTATTTCAGCCCTGTTACTAACGTGCTGATTCTGGGTCTGGCCCTGAGCTGGTGCTGACCACGCCCCTTTGGAGCTGCTGCTGGCCACGCCCCTTTTGGAGCGTCCCATGCAAGCAGTGAGCTCTGGAGAGAAGGCTGTCTACCAGCAGAAACTCAGCTAAACGCTGCCATATTATGTTCCAAACCACATCAAGCATTATTTCTGAAACGGTATGGAGCTCAAACACTTTCTCTCTCGTGGGTCAGCACCTTTTATATCCTGCTTCTTTACACATGCTCTCTCCAGTACAGGTTAGCTCTGAGTGTTAGCGATGCTTGCTAATGTAAACAGACCATATTACTCCCAAAACACATTGCGCATTGTTTCTGATACAGCGACGTTTCTGATAGGAGACGATAAGTTGGGACGTTGCCAGGTCAATGTAAAGCCAGCCCACATTCGAGTAATGTAGTCATGACCGCAGCAAATCTGGATCAGCTCCGTTTAAACGCTCGTTTTCAGAGGACAAGTATTTTCTCTGACACGTTTTGAGTCTCCTTACACACCGGGGACCATTATTATGTTCAGAAGACATCACAAAGTGCATAACAGGTGACTTTAAGTGTAAGGGTTTGATCTGAAAATGAACCCTGTATTACAGGTATTACACCTTCCATTCTAAAAAGCAGACCAGGATCTCGACTGCCCCCTGCTGGTACACTACACATTCACTCTCTTACAGTGTACAGACGTCTGTTCACTGCTCTCTCTGGACCTTCTCTTTCTGCCATCTCTGATTTTACATCAGCATGTGCTTCATCAGTAAAGCTTTCCTGGAGGAGACTGATTTGAAAAAGTCTAGATGTGACATTCCTATGAAAGCTGCTGCAGAAATATCTGGTTAATGTATCGTCCAACAGGAGGGAAGGACTTTTCATTTCTATGGAGGCCTGAGAGGCTTTACATACAGAAAATACATTCTGGTGATACATTTTCTAAATGTAATTAGTTGTGTCCCCTGTGCTAGGATCATTTCTTCCAAAGAAATTAATCTCAAAAAGCACATTGTTTTTTCTCCTGTTCCTCCCACCCCAACTAATTCAGAGGGGAATCAACACCTTTATCTGTTCAATTGCCCTTTTAGTGCGAAGTGAACTTATTCTTAACCGTATATATGTACACTACTTATATGTCTTTATATTGTATTCATGCAATCTTGTCTCTATATGTTAGATTACTCCTTTGTGTTGCCTTTTATCTGTCACTTTTGAAGTAACGCTTTACCCCCACTGCGGACTAAAAGGATTTCTGATTCTGAATGTTGTTTTGACGTGTCAACACTGAGTAGCAAAATGAAACGAAACGTCTGAGCTGTTGAGTTTGGTCATTTATTGACAAAAAGAAAAGTGAAGCATGGTCTTCTAGTGAAATGTTAGGTGTATGGGCTTTCTGCAGTCTGCAGCACCACAGCTCATATGCCGCAGCTTGAGCAGGAACATATGCTGTTACAGTACATCAATGGAGCCGATACCCAGTGTCTTGGACTAAAGTATGGTATACATACACACATACACAACTACAGCACTTTACAGAACATTTTCAAGATGAATTCAGTCACTTAGATTTTAGGCAGAGAAGGCTTTGTTAATTTCTAACACTTTTAGGAAGAGACAGACATAAACATGCACATCCACATCCACACAGGACGGATGGATACACAGATATATTCAACAAACACCACGAAACAAGACTTTGAGTCTTTGAATATAATGATGATGATGATGATGATGTTAATCTGCGGTAAAATGGAGACCAGGCTTCCTCCCAACACCACCCTGTCACCGGTCCCTTCATTAACCCCTAAGTGTCACTTCTCTCTGTCATGGTGGAAGACATTTGCTGGTTTGAAAGCATAACAGTGCTGAGGTTTGTTCAGATCAAAGTAGAAAAATATTTTGTTAGAATAAAGGTTAAAATCACTGTTTGGTTAAAGACCTATTCCCAGTATTTCTTAAAGCATTCTAAAGGTCTCAGCTCTTGATGTTTTGACCTATTTCCAAACATTAGTTGGACATTTTGGATAATGGGTGGATTGTTGGAGCAAAATCATTAATATATTATTATTTATTTTGTTACAGTGCCCAAGAAAAATCCCATGATGTAATCTGGCTGATAGGCTTGTATAGAGATAAAGGTTACTTTACCCAACAGTGACAATATGCGTTTCTGGTACACAGAGAAAATACAGATGGAAAAAACCCACTTCAAAACATGCTACTGCAAGATCAACTGGGGGTGATGGCGGTTATTTATGGGGCGATAATGTAAGGAAATAATGCCACAAGTGAAAAGCTACAGGGGTTTTCTCCAGTGGTTGGACCGCAGTGAGCTACAGGAGGAGGAGGGGGCTGAGGTTTAGCGGGGGTCGTCGGGGGCAGCAATCTTCTCCAGGCTGGGCTCCATGCCCCAGATCTCACGGGCATACTGGGAAATGGTGCGGTCGCTGGAGAATTTTCCACAGCCCGCGATGTTATGGATCACCATCTTGGTCCACGCTTTAGGGTCCTGACAGAGGAAAGAGAGAGATGTCAAATAAGATTTACCTCATTTAAATCCTGAGAAATAGTAGGGTAGTTTAGTACAAAATAATATAGAACAAGGTAACTCTTACTTTAAATACACCAAGGCTAGAGGATAACACAATACGTATGTTATAATTTATTATTATTATTGCTTTCAAATTCAAATGTAATATCATAATAATGTGTATAGTTAGCTAATTGTATATATATTTTTTTATAAATGTGTGCAATATATTGTGTTTTATTCCGATATACTGTTCTGTGGCACTGCAGGTGGAATGACACAGGAGTTGTAAAAGTATGCTTGTGTCCTCAACATCTATAATGGTTCAGTTTCACATATACACAATATAAATCAGATGGCAGTATACAAGTACAATATGCTGCAGTAAAGCATTGAATATGGAATATATAATATGGAAGTAAAGCAGAAACAAACAGATTCTTTTTGCTACTTAAGAACAAATACATTTAGACTTGATCTCATCCTGATGTCCTCTTGCTGACACACTGACCTTGTAGAGAGTGCTGACTCTGTCTTGAGTTTGGATGTAGGCTTCATAGTCTGCAAACACCTTGAACCTGCAACAAAAAAGACAGAATTAATACTTTGTTTCTTTGAGACACTAAAAGGGATAGTTTAGATGTGTTGTTATTACTCTAACTATGAGGTAAGCATCTCACATAGCCCCACTTAAAACCATCTCTTTAGTGACGGGAACAACACGGTTTGAAACCAGTCTTATAGGCCTTTGCATTCATGAGAGCCCGTTGACTTTAGGAGATGACGATGACTTGCTTCACAGAGTCAAATCCAACACCTCCTTCCCTCTCATGAGGCAGTGACAGTGGTACAGTGATGACTCTGCATGGCTGTGGGCTGACAGGTAGCCCGTGTGTCAGCACAGACAAAGTGCTGAGTCGTCAGCAGTGGCCTCCCACCTGTCGTGCTGCATCAGCATGTTGACCAGGTCTCTGAAGAGGTCAGGCTGGCCGGGGCTGAAGAAGCCCCCGGAGATCTGGTCCATGGCCTGCTTCAGCTCGGGGAGACGGTTGTAGTACGACGCAGCGTCATAACTGTGGAGAAAAGATATTCATCACATCATGGGCACATTTAAATAAAAATACAGGTACAATCATGAGACATAAGGGACTCGTGTGAAACAGGACACCCCAATAAGCTATAGGAAGCTTGAGAACAGGGGCCCAGACAATACAAACATAAAATATGAACAACATATATCATTAATACATATAGAATTGAGAGTTCACGTATTGTTACCGAAACCTTACAGCCCAAAAACACACTGCATTTCAGAGGAAAGTGAGTGCACACTGCACAGCCATTCCATTTGCTTAACAAGTGTTGTTTTAAGTGCGTTTCAAAGACAGACAAAGATAAATACATTTTAATACCGTTATAAAATGTGCAGCATTCATATTTTTTTGGTTGAAAGCTCACCCAATCTTGTCCATGGCCTCCACATCTGCCACCCTCATGCCGAAGATGAAGAGGTTCTCCTCTCCAGCTTCCTCTGCCATCTCCACGTTGGCTCCATCCATGGTGCCGATGGTGAGAGCCCCGTTCAGCATGAACTTCATGTTCCCGGTGCCAGAGGCCTCGGTGCCGGCTGTGGAGATCTGCTCCGACAGGTCGGACGCTGGGATGACTGCAGACAGGAGGTTTGACATTCCACTTTACTCTCTAAGTTCTACTACAGTAAAGACTCATCTGAGTTCAGGGGCCACATACAGCCCAGTTTGATCTCAAATGCGCCGGAGCAGTAAGATCATCGCATAATAACCTCTAAGTACCCACATCTCCACATTGTTCCCTTTGTTTGAGTGCAAAAAAGTACATTGTGAAAATGTTCACATTTAATGAACGATAGTTTTACAAACCAAGAAAAATAAGTGCAAATTCAACCATATTGTGCCTCAGTTTATAATTTACACATGTGCATTACAACTCACAGGTCACAGGGTCTCACAGAAACATTTAGTCACCGGTATCTGGAACTGAACAGTATTTTACTTTATAGAAATGATATTAAAAGTATCTGTGTAGTAATCCTGACACGCCACCACACAGACTACAGTGGGAACTATTAAGGAAGAAGGTTTGGTTATCACCCTGCCTTGTAGATAACATGTGCACATACAAAATATATGAACGTTGTGAAAATTGCAGTTCATTTCTGTAATTTGTACACTTTGCTAAGTCATCCCATATGTTTGACACCCCCGCTCTAAGCCCTTAAGTATTTGTTACCCTTCTCAGCCAGAGTGACGCGGTAGTTCTCCAGGTAGATGACTTTGAGGAGATCTCCCACCACAGGGTCGTTATTCACAATGTCTCCGATGGATGTGATCAGCTTGATGATCATCTTAGCAGTGTGGTAGCCTGGAGCCGCCTGGACACACAGCAGATCATCTTCAGAGACACTGAATAAAACCAGGCTGAAGTATGCTTCATGTATCAACGATATGTTCAGGGTGGGGAGGAGAAATGATCTGTTTGTTGTTTGGCTGAATATTTAGCATTATAAGTATGATTAAGTCTAATTAGTAGATAATAACAGCAACACATTTAGCAGCTAAAACTTTCAATTTAAATTCAGACATTTCTCTATAATGATCAGTCCACATTACACTAAATGTATGACTAATCCAAAAACTGTTTTAAGAGAATGCTTGGTGTGTGTGCATATTGTAAAATGTGTCTTATTGAGACACAATTGGTGAAGAAACTTACGGAATGAAGCAATTATGAACTACGACTTGCTATGCCCGTTTCAGATAAAGACTATCAAATCATTATTACAACATCCAAATGTACGAACACACCTGTATATTGATGAGAAATGTCTTGTTTCATATGTCCTTATCTTGTCCAAAATAAATTTGAGATGATATTTCAAAACTTTAAATAATTCTGGAGACATAAAATATGTTTGATTCTAACTTGCCCATTTTTGTACTTGGTTTTAACCACCTATAGAGACCTTTTGCGTCTGCCTCTTAAGCCCCAAGCCTGTTTTTCAGGTTTCAGGCTCGAAAATGACACTCCCAGAACAAATGACCATAAATTAATAATCTTTTTTATCAAAGTAATGATAAACCTGTGAGTTGGATGTAGAAAAGTCAGAATCAATATAGATGTTTTTTATTTTAAAGAAAATTCAGATTGAACATGGTAAAAAACTGTAAATTATAGTGTCCGTCCAAAAAATATTTTTTACTTATAGTGAAAACTAACCTTGGATGATGGGTTAGTAGACTAAAAGCTTTAGGAATCCAAAGTACAACATATAATAAGTACCCTGTATCAAGACTGATCCGAAACAAGTGATATTTGACCTTTTTAGACAGATTTAGCAAAAAAACTCTTCTGAGGCCATTTGGGTGGATTTTCCTTATCTCTGGCCCCCCTTGTTCGATTTTGACATGTGACATCTCTTCCTGACCGTTAGAGCCAATAGAATCGAAGGGAAATCGTCCCGCACACACTCATGTTAAAAGAAAAGGTTGCGTCTTTGCGCATTCAATCTTGCTACAGAGCGTAGGATCTCCCTGCTCTGATATTTGAAAACGGAATTGCAGTTTTATTGCTTACAGATTATCAGAACATTTCAAAGGGGACACAGTCACATTGGATATTAACCTATGGATTAACTATATCATCGTTTTTATTGTTTTAATGCCATTGAAGACCAGTTTTGACCAGACAAAACCAAGGTAAGCCATGTTAGCGTTTTAGGCTACCTAGCGCCACATGTTTTGATGTACGTTTTTGTTGATAATGTCGCGAGTTTGTATCTTTCAGTGTTGAGGTGGGCACCGTTAGATTATGTGTCTTTACGATCATAAACGATGTGTTGAATGTGCAGCTAGGATAAGTAATAAGGGAGCTAGGAGTGATTTTCGGTGCAGTAATAGGTTAGCATTTTTCGCTCAGGGCTAATTCAGAGGGTCAGTGTTAGCATTGTGTGTTTTTTTTGAGAAAAAAAAATTAAAAAGATCAGTTAAATTGAGTTTTTCCCGTTATATGGATATAAAATATTCATAGTTTATTAAATATTAAGGTTCCTTAGACGTTGTTTCCTGCAAATGACGCGATTTCGGCCCCGAAACCGGGCCTGTGGGGCTTAGACATGTTGTGTCTCGTGCAGTCGTTTTGTCTCTTTGTTTTAGTTTTATGTTTCTTTGTGGACTTTTTATGGTCATTTTGGCCTGTGCCTAGTAGACCAGTTATCCATCCATGGACTAAAAATAGAAAACAAATGCAATGTACCACCTTTAACACCCCTCACCTTTCCTCCAATCATGATAGTCCTGGGGGTCCATGACTTCTTGGGATCCTTCTTCATTCCTGATAAAAAACAAAAGCTTTTGTTTTACCTCTGAATCCAAGTTTATTTACAATAAGCGGCCAGCTAAAGTAAAAAGCACCCACGGTTGTACAGCGTGATGATGTGCAGGCAGTTGAGCAGCTGTCTCTTGTACTCGTGGATCCTCTTCACCTGAACATCAAACATGGAGTTGGGGTTGATCTTCACCTTGTAGTGCTCTTCAAGATAGGCAGAAAACTTCATCTTGTTCTCCTACAAGTTGATGACAAACAGAGGGAGTGATCAGAAACAAACAAAAGACAGGAACATAATCACTTTTCTTTAGTTACACAAATGTCTCCTCCTCCTCGCTCTCTCCTGGTTTAAATCATATCTCTCCGACAGACTTTCCGCCTCAGTCACCCACGGTGTCCCCCAGGGCTCTGTACTTGGTCCCCTGCTCTTCATCAACGACATAATCCCACTTGGACTCTTTCACCACCAACTCTAATTCCACATTTATACCGATGACACCAAGCTCTACCTCTAAACAAAATCTATGTACAACCACACACTCCCAACTCACCATCAGACATTAAAATATGGATGCAAAACTATTTTCTTAACTCAACTGCGACAAATCAGACTTTATCATCATCGGCTCAAACTGACTTACCCGCTCAACCCAGGACTTTTCACATAACATCACGGCTCCATTTTCAACCCCTCAACTTGCGTAATAACCTTGGCATCATCCTCGACACCACCCTCACTTTAATCTACTAAACTCTTACATCATTCAAAAAAAGGCTGCAAAACTCACCTTCTCACTCTTGCCTTCAACTTCTAATCCTCTACCCACCTGCCCCTCCTCCACCTGGCTAAGTATTTGTATTTATTTTGTTTGTTATTTTTTTTTACTTGCTTGTAAAGAGTATTTGAGCACCAGGAAAAGCAATATATAAATACCATGTATTATTATTATTATCTTACCTGTTTGACTTTGGCAACATCTCGAATGAAGGTGTCATCGTCCACAAATTCCAGAAGCGTCTTCAGCTGGTCCAGGTCACGGATGTATTCCTCACCAATCCTCTGCATAAAAAGATTATAACATTATTATTTGGCAGGAAACCATAGAGTCAATCTTCAGTGTAAATAACACATACATCTGAGCTTTGGATGTGCTCCAAATGTCCATTAGTTAAAGGTGGGGTAGGTAATTTTGGAGAAACCTGCTCGAGTGCGCTAGAATTTGAAAATACACAGCCGGAAAAAATCTGCCACTTCCTCACAGAGCCCCTCCTCCAAAACACACGAACGCGCACATGACCAATGAGGGCACGAGATAAGTTTGTGCACAGATGGAAGGCTGACAGGCAGGTAGGCCATCCAGTTACTTTAGCCGGCTCAGATGATTGGTCGTGCTTTTTACAGCGCCACGGCTTCCACAGATGACATTTTTTATGGATTTTTTGTCAAAGCACTTCAGATATTCATTGCTATCGGGATGTTAAGAGCATTCCATGGAATATAACAAAAAGTGTATCTCGAGCCGGTTTCTCAAACTTACCTACCCCACCTTCGTTGTCTATGCAGAAAATAAACAGGACTTCACTTCCAGGAACCTGTACTCCTGAAATAACTGCCCTCACTTGTGTGTATTGACAGAAACACACACACCTCTGCGATGACCTCAGCCAGGCCGGGGTTGCACATGACCAGCCAGCGTCTCGGAGTGATGCCGTTGGTCTTATTCTGAAACTTTTCAGGGTCTGACTCGTAGAAGTCCTTGAACCTGAGGAGAAGAGCCACACTTATTAGCAGTTAGGGAATCATTTGTTTAGGTATTCAACCTTTGACACAGTTCCTAATTTTCTCCTTTCACTGTCTCCATGGCATAAGTCTACGGCCTTGGGTACTGCTGCTATCTCTCTTAAGGAGGGGCAGATTGGGCGCATTGTTGTTGCCAGCTTATGACCGAGCACAAGCTGACATGAGATAGTTCAGGGACATCTAGAGGCCCTTCTTTTCTGGAACGTAAGTTCACTGCCACACATTATTTTCTATGGACGAGAGCTCTAGTTAGATTCAGGGTCCATATTTGTTTAGTCTCACTGATGAAGAATGTTGATTATTACACTCTGAACTAGTTAAAACCTCGAACTACAGAAGAGTTCTTCAGAATTGGTTTGGCAACCGCTGTGTCAACTCGTGACACACAACCTGTCTCGTCAATTCTCCGGCCGTAACTCCAAATACACCATCAGTGTTTGCCATCAAAGTTCCTGCTCTCCTCGTGTCTCTCCGAGTCCTGTTTCCAATTGCTTCAGAAGTTTCCATCAGTATTTCTATGGAGGAAAATCTGGGCCAAAAGTTTTGATCATTCAAAAAGTACTTGAAAGTTCAACTTTTAATCCTGAACTTTTAAAAAACAATGATGTATTTAAATAAATAAATATTCAAAGGTTTTTCCAGCTTGAATATTATTTTGATTTAGCATCTTTCTTTATAAACCTGCCGGTCACATGGCTGGCACCAGCGCACAGGAAGCAAATGTAAGCCGTCTTCAATAAATAGTCTGGAATAGCATACATCTGGTAGCCTAAATGTATAAAACATGAACTGAATCAAAATATTATTCAACCTGAAGAAACTTTTCAAATACTTATTTTTAGTTTTAAAACATCATTGTATAAGTTTAGGATCGAAACTTGAACTTCAGAGAGGGGCGTGGCCAGCAGCAGCTCACTAGCATTTAAAGCTACAGACAGAGAATCAGCACTTTTGGAACAGGGCTGAAACAGAGGGGATTATGGGATGCTACAATGATCTGTTCGGTGTTTCAGTCAAATCCTTCAGAGACATGTTTTATATATATCCGAGACCTGTAATATAATGTTGAAAAGAGTATAATAGGGGACCTTTAAGTTGAGTTTGGGTACTTCTAGCACCACTGGTCATGTCAGATACAAATAAACCGGATGCTTCCTAGCGTTAATGTCATAGACACAAACACGAGAGGAGAGATGAGGGTTTCCTACACAGTGGCTTTGATGATCTCAGAGTGGATGCGGGCCACTCCGTTGACAGCGTGAGATCCCACAATGCACAGGTGCGCCATGTTGATTTTCTTGCCGTCCGCTTCCTCTATCAGGGACATCCTCCGCAGGCGGTCCAGGTCTCCAGGGTAAAGCTTGCCAATACGCTGAAGGGGGAGGAAAGAGACGTCTCAGCAGATGTACAAGTTATGCATGTTTAATTCAAATGTTATTAAACAGCTGGCTATTTGCACATCCAGAAGACACAGATCAATATGAATTATTTCCATAATTCACAGTTTTTTTTTATAGGAATTATTTATGAAAGAAATGCATTTCGACATACTATATAGCGTTTTCTGATCGTTTTGAAATACTATACTGCATTGTTTTTTTTCGACATATCGCTATGCCTGACATATCACATAATATCCTATGCCGTTTTATTTTTTTTACATATATTTTTTTATATGTTATACATACTATACCAAGACTGTTTTTCAACATTTCTTTCTGATATTTTAGACATATTACATTATGACTTCTCATATTTTCGTCATCCATACTCTCTTGTTTTTTTAATATATTTAACTTGCTATGTTGTATTTTTCTGATATTCTTTGATTTGTGTAGGTGAGGGCATTACGTAAAATCCTAAAATTCTCAGATATCTAAGTCTAGCATCCTTTGTACCTCCAGGTGCCGGCTGTTGATCTCGTAGATGATCTCCAGGTGCCGGGGCAGCAGGTTATGGAAGAGGTCGACGGGCCAGCGCTCCAGGGCTTCAGGCAGGACGGTGTGGTTGGTGTAGGCACAGGTACGAACCACGATGTCCCAGGCCTGCACAAAGAGATCTCACATTATCACACATATACCACTGAACGAGTAAACATGACAACATGTGCATTGCCTTGGGCAAATACAGAAAACAACGTTATATTTATGTGTAAAATGACAGTGTTTTTTCTTGAAAAGATTATCCTATATTAGTCGGTTTACTTGCTTACATTCTGCCCAGTGTATGATTTCACTTCACTGTCTATCTGCAGTGTTCACCCTGCTGCTGAGTCATTGTTAGTGTTGAACGATGCAAAGCGACACAAGTGACCACAGCACAATTCAGTTAGACTGCAGCAGTTCCAGTTTGTGCAGGAAGGGCCGTGTTACCAGGCCGTAACAGGCTCTCTATTTGAGCCATGCTGACGCCTGCGTGTCACACTCTGCTGAAAGTAAGGATACCTTGTCCCAGTCCAGTTTCTCAATGTCCACCAGGGTCCTCATCAGCTCAGGGATGGCCAGAGCAGGGTGGGTGTCATTCAGCTGAATGGCTACCTGCACAACAGAGTCACAATCATGTTTATTGCCACATCGTTTATCGCACAAAATGTTTAACCTTTAAAGCGCAAACTATTTATGTACGATCAAATTAATAGTTTGTTAATTTAATTGATGGCTATTTTCTACATTGCCCCCTTAATTTCCCCATGTTACTCTGCCATTAGACCCGTATTACAGTCATTACACTGTTTGTTATACACCCCTATTACACTCATATAACACTGTTATTACACCCATAATACACATGAATACACCTGTATTACATTAATATATTACTGATTTTACACTATTATTACATATATTAGACTCATATTGCAGCCATACAACACCAATATTCAACCCCCTTTTATCACAGTAAGAAAGATGAGAGCAAATATAGAAATATAATAGAATCTCTTGTGAAAACTATTATGAAAAATGTCTCAAAGAGCTATAAACATTCCAAAAGGGAAATACTATAAGAATACAACACATTATAATGAAAGAATATGCACACAGTGCATGATATTCTTTAAGTGGGGCAGCTGTTCAGACTTTAAAGTGTCAGAAAAAGTCATGGGAACGTGCAAAGGTCACAAGATGTGTGGTAATGTAAGGCATATTAAAAAGGTGGTAATGTTAACTTTTTTATATACACAGAGTAATGCAAAGGAACACAAGAAAATAGGTCCACAGATTACTGCACCTGTTGCCCTCCATCCTGGTAAAGAGCTGAGGTCATCCTCTCTAACTGCTCACCTTTTCTGGCAGCGTAGAAAGGTCTAGTCGCACAAACTCTGTGGAGCCAAACTTGGAGGCTTTGAATCGACGGATGATGTCTTGAAGAGTTGCCGCGACGACAAAGTACTCCTGCTTCAGACGCAGCTCCTTTCCTTCAAAGAACTGGAGGCCAAACAGGAAAACTGTCAAACGCCTGAAAGTGCTGCCATTGTTATCCTATAAACACTGCGCTGGAGAAAGAGACTGTCTGAATAATGAAGCTGCTTGATTCGGGCTTTCTTCCTCGAGTTCACTGTTCAGCCCCCTCCCCTCTGGCAGGAGGGTGCGCTCCATCAGGACCAGAACCTCTCTCCACCTGAACAGTTTCTTCCTCTCCGCTACCGGCCTCTTAAACAAGGCCCGGCCCCCCCTGACACTTTACCTCAGCCACAACGCAGACTCTATACGCATTACATGCACACAATGTTCAAATATTGCTTACTGCACACATTCCTTGTTTTATATTTCATATCCTATAATTCATTCATAGCATTCTATTTCCATGTAAATTACTGCTTTATTTTATTGCTATTTAACTATTTTATTACGGTGTCCTTAAAGATTTTTTGTTTTCTATTTGATGTCTGCACCATGACATCAAGTCAAATTGCTCGTATGTGTGCGTACCGGGCAATAAAGCTGTTTCTGATTGTGGTTCTAGAGCGACACGGTGTTCCTGTGAAACGAGGTATTCTGAGCAACATTTCAGCTATGTGCTTACTTTCATTTAAATAGCGTTAGATATCTGGATGAACTGTTGACTTGATCATCTGACTGAGGACAGTGGTGGAATGTAACCAAGTACATTTACTCGGGTACTCAAGTACACTTTTGACAAACTTGTACTTCAGTTTAGAAATTGTATTTTTTGGCTGATAATACTTCTGTACTTCTACTCAAGTAACACTTTTAATTCAAATTAAGTCTTTAAAGACCATAGTATTTGTACTTGTGAGCATAATGGGATCAAAGATAGGAGTCATACAAATAAGCCCCTCCATTGGATTAAAGTGAATTAGCCAAACGGTTGCATCCACTCACATTGTCGTTGGGGTAGAGAACCCTGGAGATGTTCTCAGCCAGGTTCCTGTCCAGCACCGCCTGAATGTAGCCGCCGACATTAACTGCAGGACAAAGTTTGGATTGATATTTAGTGGATGTTCATGTATTTACTGTTTGTCAATGAGGAACCGAACAGATGACCATACTAACAGTCTTTGAGGTTGAAGTCACAGGGGGCTTTAGCAGACCACAGCCTCATGGTGTTCACGATGTTGTTCCTGTAGCCGGGGACTGGGGTGTCATAGGGGAGGGCCAGAACCACCTGAATCACAATCATATATTAAATACACTGGTTCATTAGTACAATGAGAAGGATTGCTTTCTGTTGGGCCTTAGCTTCCTCTTGGATGCGATACTTGGTTACTAAATCTTTACAAAGATGACAGTCGGCACCCATTATTTTTTAATTAACCTTTATTTTTCCTCATTTTGCATTTACTGTTAAATGTACTGCTCACTGTATATCTTCCAGTGGTGTAAAGTAACCAAGTACATTTACTCATCTACTGTACTCAAGTACAATTTTGAGGTACTTGTTACTTTACTTCAATTTGTACCTTTACCAGCTTTGATAACACTTTAATGCATCAACAATTATAAAACTCAAAATCCTATATATTATTCTGAAATGGACCAATCTGCACAGCGACTACTTTTACTTTTGGTACTTTAACTATATTTTGATGAAAATACTTTTCAACTTTCACTTGAGAAACATTTTGAATGCAGGACTTTTACTTGTAACAGAGTATTTACTATTATTTTGAATACAAAATTATAATTTATCGTTAAACTAATTAATAACTTTATAGTAAATTATATTACATATGTAATCAGACAGCATTATATCCATCTCATGAGAGTTGCATTTCATTCCCTGAGCCCTTTACATTTTCAATGAAAGGTTAGTTCTGGTGTGTGTTTCCACTGACCTGTGTGTCCACCCACTTCACTCCTTCAGCGGTGTGTTCCACTCGTCCGTAGTAATGGACCGGACGCATGTACTCGGGGCGGGCCTTCTCCCAGGGGTTCCCGTAACGCAGCCAATCATCAGCCTCCTCCACCTGTGGAGACACGACGCTGTGGTATTATTGTTGTGAAACAGGACATACTACACCACACAATAGTCATGGATATGTGCTACATAACAGTTTCTTAGGGTCAGGGGTGGAAAGTAACTAAGTACATTTACTCAAGTATTGTGGTTAAATACCTTTTTGGCATACTTATATTTTACTTATTTAAAAGCTACTTTATACTTCTACTCCAGTACAATTCAGAGGCAAATATACTTTTACTCAGGGCTCGACATTATAAATGGCCCGCTGGCCCGGAAGCACTATTTAGACACCCCGGGCCATAACGTACTTTCCACTTGCCCGCTCGGGCCACCAAAAATATTGCTTAAAAAAACAAAACGGTCCTTTGGTATAGGTATTTTGACTAGCAATTTTGTAAAATGGTTTTGTTTATTAACGCTACAACATAGCGTTTCATGAGGCGGTTGTCGTTGTTGGGTGAAAAGCAAACAGCTGTTTGCTGCGGAACTCAGCGCGAGCAGGCTCCCGTGACGTGAGCGGGAGCGCACTCGTTCACTACAGACTTTCGCGCCACCTAACCATTAGCAAAAATGTTTTTAATACCAGCGGTAACCGGCCAAGCACCGGGCAAAAAACAATCTTCAAATAAAAGAAAGTCACCGGAGAAGATAAAGGAGAGTGACAGGGAGCATGAGAAGAAGAGGGAGAGAAAGTTTCAGCCAGCTTGATCGATGGAGTTGGCTTCTATATTAAATTATTATATTATACTAAATTATATATTGTGGTGGAGTGACACGTCCTAGAACCCTTTTATACATTTCGAATCATAAATCTATCGATTCGATTTATGATTAGAAATTTATAAAAGTAGGGTAGACATGTGGAGATTATCCGGCTGAACAAAACGTGCATTTATCAAACAGGTTCGTTTTCTACAGACCTTATTTCCAGCTATTTTCCAAAACCCTGTGGAGAAATCCCATTGCTTTCTGTGGAGGGAACCAGCAGCTTACTTCCTGGTTTTAGGACGCGTCACTGCACCTCTCAATATGATGCCAATATAAACAAGGTCTTTAGTCGGCTCTGTACATCAATGCCGACCAATGTACACTGAACAAAAATATAAACGCAACACTTTTGTTCTCATTCATAACACTCCGTTCGATGTCTCACTATGGGATGCGCCTCATCGCGGAGCAAACAGAAGCATCAATCTCATTACGCCAATCCTGATTGGCTGGTGATCTTGACGTCAGCGTCAGGGGAAAGGGTTAGGATTACCATGAGCTCAACATACACTGAACAAAAATATAAACGCAACACTTTTGTTTTTGCTCCCATTTTTCATGAGCTGAACTCAACGATCTAAAACATTTTCTATATACACAAAATAACCATTTCTCTCCTATTGTTCACAATTCTGAAAAAATCTGTGATAGTGAGCACTTCTCCTTTGCCGAGATAATCCATCCCACCTCACAGGTGTGGCATATCAAGATGCTGATTAGACAGCATGATTATTGCACAGGTGTGCCTAGTGCTGCGTACCGGTACGCCGAACCGGTACTGGACTTGTAAAAAGTTTCGGTTCAAGTCCGGTTAAAACCGGAACGTCGGGAACCGGTACTTGGACTCGCAAAAGAACTAGCACTTACGTCTATTCTGGTTTCTGTGGTCATTTAAACATTCCCTGATAAACATTATTCAGCGTCAATAAATGAGTGCTAATCCCAGTGTGCTCAGTGTACAACATCACATGTCATTTCACCTTTGATTCACGGTTTGAAAACGTAGCATTTCGCCACATGCTAATGCTAACCGGAAGTGAATAATTTTCAGAATAAAAGTTAATAGTGTGAACTTCCGGTTTTTTCAGAATAAAACTGATTTAAATTAAATAGTGTATTTAATTCAAAATTACACCATATCAACATTGATTTTAATTTCTAACAGTATGTTTGTACATCACTATGTATGTAGTATGTACTGTATAATGTACACATGTAGAGTTGTAGAAAATACATGGTGTACAGACAGTACAGTACACTCTGACTGTACAGCCACTACAGTGTAGCCTATACTGTATAGTAGGTGTGTAACAGTGTAATGCGTATAGTCTACTCTACACTCTACCTTTCAGCAACGTTTTAGGGATTTAGGCTCAGTCAGCTCAGGGACTGTTTGGTTACTTTAGTTTGGTAAATGAAATAAACGTTTGAACTTTGTAGTAGTTCACTGTAGTTGCTGTCATAAGTCATTTGTAGACTAAGTGGCAAAAAGTGTTTTTTTTTACATTTGTACTTTGTAGAGAAATGTAGACACAAGTTGGAAGGGAGCACAATAAACCTGACGAGTTTGAATTTGAGTTTATTATGAGTTAATTTTCAATTGATAATTAGCTCACAATAAGTTCACTTTAGTTACTCATACAACTTGACACAAGCCATGGGTTCAGGTCCGGACTTATAAGTCCGGACCTGAACCTGAACCTCTGGACTTGAGTCCGGACCTGAACCTGAATGTGAGTCCAGGTACTCAGCACTAGGTGTGCCTTAGGCTGGCCTCAATAAAAGGCCACTCTGAAACGTGCAGTTTTGCTTTATTGGGGGGGTCTGGGGGGGTCCGAAAACCAGTCAGTATCTGGTGTGAGGGGTAGGGGTAGGGGTAGGGTTAGGGTTAGGGTAATGTTGTGAATCGAGTGGCCTGTGTTCGTCGTTCATAACATACGCCTGCCCATACCATAACCCCACCACCACCATAGGCCACTATTCACAACATTACCCTAACCCTACCCCTAACCCTAACCTAATATAATACAAATATAATGTAATAAAATGTAATCCGGTGAAAAAATGTATTCTGCATAATGAGTACTTAACGTACATTTAGCTGATAATACTATTCATATTAATCTGAAATGGGCAATTTTACATAATGAGTACTTTTTCTTTTTGCACATTAAGAAAAATCAGGACTTTTTGTATTTTGGCTTGTCACCGAAATGTGTCTGTCATGACAGTTAGCTCAAATGGGATCTGGCAGTGAGAGCAGCCAATAACAAAAAGGAATGTACCGTGGCCAGACTTGAGAACTGTTTGTCGTAAACTCCAGTAGGAGGCATTATTGCACTCTTATTTTATACATGAGACTTCCCCTCCCCCTACATGTTTGCCCCGCCCACTTCGATCACTCAAGAACAGGTTTTTGTAGGACTTTTTAAAGTCATGGTATTAAGGAGTTCGTTTGTCATTGGTGTGGGTTTGCACAGCCCACACGTGTGGATGTATGCACATATAGTGGGTGTTTCTCAATGTCGAGTACGCTTGCTTGGTAGCACATGTCTTCTGAGTCACTTGCTTCAGAAGCGAGGCAAGAATACTTCCTGGCATTCGGAAAACGAAGAGTGGAACAGGCCAGCAAGTGTGCAGGTGTGCTTCATATGAGAGGCCCCGTCTTACATTTTCCGCCACAGATTTGGGGAAATTGGTCCATGCGCAAAGCATTGTGGGGATTTTAAGACCGCGAAGTCTACATATGTGCAGCCTCGAAATTTCTCGCTACGAAGTACGCCGGGCTCGGTAGAATTCCAAGTATGCTGGACATTGGAACAGTACTTCGGCGGCACTCGATGACGTAGTATGCTTGAAATAGTGGCTCTGGAGCAGCTTTACTCGAGATTGAGAAACACCCATTGTCACAGCTGATGCAACCAGCAGCTGTAAAGGTCACTTTTGGTCCACCAAAAATTCCCCACCAATTGGCCACCACAGTTTGGCATTGGGTTCAAGAAAGTGCTTATTCTGATGTGCATTTGTGTTCATTCCATACATTTGAGTTTTAAATTACCTTTTTGTTCCACTAGATTACAATCTTAAGCAACATAGATTCAATCAAACAGAGCACCATAACTTGGACCTACCTGCCAGCCGTCAACAATCTTCTGATTGAAGATGCCGAATTCGTAGCGGATGCCGTATCCGTAAGCAGCCAGACCCAGAGAGGCCATGGAGTCCAGGAAACAAGCTGAGGAAACAACAAGGGGGGGGGGGGGGGAGCGCTGCATGAGACAAGGCTGTCCACAACACTAAACATCAATGTCTGTCAGCAGCCAATCAGGAGGAGGCAGGAACTCACCAGCCAGGCGACCCAGACCACCGTTGCCTAGACCGGCATCTTCCTCGATGTCCTGCAGCTCCTCCATGTCCAGACCCAGCTGAAGGACACATCCACACTGCTGTTAACACTACAGTTACCTTCATCGCCTCAGAGAGTACATTTAAAAAGGAATCATCTCCTGGTTCCTAGTTCAAGTCAGCTGTCTAATACCCATTGAAAATTCAGTTAGAGACAAATGTAGAATCTGGTTGTCAGATCATGACAATGGTTTTCTGAAGATTTCTGCATTTCCAGTACTGAATAGATAAAAGCATATGGACACCCCTGTGAAGATAACAGTTATAGCCTCTTATTCCCATGTAAGGGAATAGTATTGCTACAGGATTCAATATTTTACAAGATTGTCTTTCCTTTTACTTCATTTTAACATGACAAGCTCCTTAAATAAATAGTATTTCCAGTTATGTGTGAAAAACCTTGACTGGTCTGCACAGAGCCCGGACCTTAACCCCATCCAACACCTTTGGGATGACCAGGATTTGACTCCTCATCGGGGTAGGCCCTCACTAACGGCCCGTCCACACAGCGGCGTGCGTTGACGCTTCCCCATTCACTTTGAATGGGGTGACGTCACTTTTAGCCGAAATGCATCGTGGGAAGCGACGTAGAGCGTAGCTGGCGTGGCTCGCTGCAAAAGTTGAGCAATGTTCAACTTTTGACGCCTCGGCGAGGCGTCAGCCAATCGAACCATATGCCAGTACAAGCTCTCGCCAATCAAACCGCTGCTTGTGTGTCAGGGGCGGGAGATTCATGTGATTGGTTGTTGGTCGAGTTTCAGACACGCCCGCCGGCAAGCGTCAGCGCACGCCGCTGTGTGGACGGGCCGTAATGCTCCTGTGTAGGGCTGGGTGTCTATACAGTATAGTTTCAATCGTAAAATGACTTTATGAGAAGCATTTTGTCATCCTGTTATTCCCCTCCATCACTGTGGAGCTGAGTGTGTGAACTCATATGGAGTGACTCTCATAATAAGGGGCTATTGGTTTGGCAAAGTCCCTCATTTGGGTTTCTTATGGGGTTCTTTTTGTCCTTTGCCTAACCTGGTATGTGGCTTCATCGCAGGCGTTCTCCAAGGCCAGGTTCACCATGGTGTTCTGCAGAGTCCGGCCCATGTAGAACTCCAGGGAGAGGTAGTAGACACGCTGCAGAGAAACAAAGAGAAAAACCTGTTAATGTTGGATTTCTTTACATTTATACCAGAAATACAGCTGGACAGTGGTGTAAAGTTTTACATCAACTCAAGTACTATACTTAAAGGTGGGGTAGGTAATTTTGGACAAACCGGCTCGAGTGCGCTAGAATTTGAAATTTTGAAACAGGGCATCGGATCACTGCAGCAGGGTGTGTGGGAAGTAACTAAGTACATTTACTCAGCTATTGTACATAAGTACTACTTTGACATGTTTGTACTTTAATAGAGTATTTGCATTTAAAGTCTCTTTATAGGCATTTATTTTAACACTCAGTTACTTTGTACATAAACGCATATACTGATGCAGTACTGTACTGCTAAACTACACGGTATGTAATAATAATAATAATTATAATACATTTTATTTAGGGGCGCCTTTCATGACACCGTACATTACAAACTGCTTCCTCACAGAGCCCCTCCTCCAACACACACGAACGCGCACATGACCAATGAGGGCACGAGATAAGTTTGTGCACAGATGGAAGGCTGACAGGCAGGTAGGCCATCCAGTTACTTTAGCCGGCTCAGATGATTGGTCGTGCTTTTTTACAGTACTACGGCTTCCACAGATGAAATTGTTATGGATTTTTTGTCAAAGCACTTCAGATATTCATTGCTATGGAATATAACAAGTGTATCTCGAGCCGGTTTCTCAAACTTACATACCCTACCTGTAATGAATGATTAGGAGGTACTTGTACTTAACTTAAAGTGGACATATCATGCTATATTTGAATAATATATTGTAGGGCCATACCTATATAAAACATGTAGGCAAAGTTTTTTTTCCAAAATACCAAACAGATCATGCATTTTAGCCATGCCTCATTTCGCTCTATTTGCTCTTTTTTAGCCCTGTTTTTGTGGCAGACTACACCTACAGGCCTGGCATATGTACTACAGCGCCTCCAGCGCTTTCGAGCGGCAATGGCCGTGGCTGTCTCCTCCTGATATGTGGAGAGTTGCCCATATAGGCGGAGCTCCTCGTTTCTGACATCAAAACATTTCAAATCTGGATCAGATCCGTTGCCGCCCCGTTTTTAGAGATTTGGGTATGGAGGAAAAGAGAGAGTTGTGTTTTCTGACACTTGGTGAGTTCCTTGACACACCGGGGACACATATTCATGTATAAAAGACGTACAAAAGTGCATTTTGCTTGATAGGTCCCCTTTAAGTATTTCTATTTTATGCTACTTTGTAATTTTACTCCAATGCATTTATGTAATACCTTAAGTTACTTTGGAGAAACGGATTTATGACAAAAAATATGTTCAAAACTTAAATTAGACTTTAGTTACACCTGGATTAAATGCACATGCTACCAAGCATTAATAAAGTAATTAAGATTATTTCAAGCTTTACCAGTTTGATATCTAGAGTTTCTTCCACAATTTGTCAGGATAAGAAAATACACAAAACACAGCACTATACAGGACACCACGAATTCCAGCACAAAGACTACTAATAATAAAACACACACGCCCCATTTGGTGTCCCTGATGGCTCTGCAACAACATTATAGTAGCAAACAACAGCTGCTGTCCGAGGCTACAACGGCAGGGCTATTGCTGGAAGCTCCTCCAACAATATCTCTCACACTTCACAGGGAAGTAGATCAAACCCTGAAACCAGCGCCATATAGAGAGAAGAGTTACGTCAGCGGAGGACCAAAATGCTTGATCGTCACGTGGTTCAGGGAGACTCAATAGTTCCCCGGAAGTTCGTGGTGGGACATTTGAATGCATGATTACCGGAGATAGAACTACGATTTTTGGTAATAAGTAGTGAATAAAGGTTTTGATTTGCAAGGCAAGGCAAGGCAAGTTTATTTATATAGCACCTTTCAGCACAAGGCAATTCAAAGTGCTTTTTAAGGTAAAACCTAATAGAGGTGTCATACATAATAACCTAATAAAAGTAAATGTAACAACTACTACAGTGCAACACAACAGGAAGATTAAATGTGGTCTCTTAAACATAAGATCTCGAGCATCTAAAGCAATATTGGTAAATGATTTAATATCAGATTATAATATTGATATATGCTGTCTCACTGAAACTTGGTTGAGACATGAAGAATATGTCAGCATAAATGAGGCCACTCCAGCCAGCCATATCAACACTCATATTGCTCGAGGCACGGGCCGAGGAGGTGGAGTTGCAGCAATCTTTGACTCAAGTTTACTTATCAATACTAAACCAAAATTAAATTATACCTCCTTTGAAAGGCTCGTTTTTAGTCTTACGCATCCGACCTGGAAAACTTTGCAGCCAATCTTATTTGTTACAGTGTACCGTGCACCAGGTCCTTATTCAGAATTCTTATCAGAATTCTCTGAGTTTTTATCAACTTTGGTTCTTAAAACAGACAAAGTAATTATCGTAGGTGACTTTAATATTCATGTTGACGATGATAAAAATAGCCTTACTGTTGCATTTAACTCTATATTAGATTCTGTTGGTTTCTGTCAGAGTGTAAATAAACCAACCCACTGCTATAATCACACTCTCGACCTTGTTCTGACTTATGGTATTGAAATTGAGCAACTATTAGTCGAACCGCAAAATCCTGCTTTATCCGACCATTTCTTAGTAACTTTTGAAGTACTGTTACGAGACTACAAAGCATTAGTCAAAAGCTCTTGCAGCAGAAACCTATCTGTTAGTGCCATAGCCACATTTAAGGAAGAGATTCCACTAATACTTAACTCGATAGCATGTCTGCATGTAGGGGAGGAAACTTATACAAAATGTACACCACCCCAAATTGATCAAATTGAAAATAAAACAACATAGATTAGCTCCATGGCATAATGCCGAAACCCGCAAAATAAAGCAAAAGTCGAGACAACTTGAAAGGATATGGCGTTCCACTAAACTTGAAGAATCTCGTTTAATTTGGCATATTACTCTCAATGAATATAAGAAAGCACTGCGCAAAGCGAGAGCAGCCTACTACTCTTCATTAATAGATGAGAATAAGAATAATGCAAGATTTCTTCTCAGCACTGTAGCCAGGCTGACAGAGAGCCACAGCTCCATTGAGCCTTCTATTCCCATAGCACTCAGTAGTAATGATTTTATGTGCTTTTTTAACAATAAAATTGTTACTCTTAGAAACTAAATTAATGACCTCTTGCCTTTGACCAGTATAGTGTTATCAACAGCTCCCGAAAATGTAAGTTCTAATATTACACTAGTTAGTAAACTAGAATGCTTTTCAGCCATTAACCTTGAACAATTACATTCAATGATTCTCTCTTCTAAACCATCAACGTGCATGTTAGACCCAATTCCAACTAAGCTGTTGAAGGAAGTTTTTCCATTAATTAGCACTTCTTTATTAAATATTATGAATATGTCTTTATTATCAGGCTATGTTCCACAATCATTCAAAGTAGCAGTGATAAAACCGCTTCTTAAAAAGCACAACCTCAATCCAGAGGTTTTAGCCAACTATAGACCTATTTCTAATCTTCCGTTCCTCTCAAAGATTCTTGAGAAAGCGGTCGCAAAACAGTTGTGTGATTACTTAAAAAACAATGATTTATTTGAAGATTTTCAGTCTGGCTTTAGAACACATCATAGCACAGAGACAGCTCTGGTTAAAGTCACAAATGACATTCTAATAGCCTCAGACAAGGGACTTGTCTCTATTCTTGTTTTGCTCGATCTCAGTGCTGCATTTGATACTATCGACCATGATATCCTATTGCAAAGACTAGAGCACTTAGTTGGCATACAGGGAACTGCTTTAGGCTGGTTTAGGTCCTATCTATCTGAACGCTCTCAGTTTGTACGTGTCAACGATGAATCTTCCACGCAAACCAAAGTTAGCCATGGAGTGCCACAGGGCTCAGTGCTCGGACCTATTTTGTTCACATTATATATGCTTCCGTTAGGCAATATTATAAGGAATCATTCTGTAAACTTTCATTGTTATGCGGATGATACTCAACTATATTTATCAATCAAGCCTGATGAAATTAATCATCTAAATAAAATTCAAGACTGCCTTAAGGACTTAAAAACGTGGATGACCTTAAACTTTTTGATGTTAAACACGACCAAAACTGAAGTTATTGTACTTGGCCCGAAGAATCTACGAAACAAATTATCTAAAGATATACCAACTATGGATGGCATTAATTTGGCCTCCAGTGAGACTGTAAGGAATCTTGGTGTTATATTTGATCAGGATTTATCCTTTAACGCCCACATACAATCAATTTCAAGGACCGCCTACTTCCATCTACGTAACATTGCAAAAATCAGGCATATCTTGCCTCAAAACGATGCAGAGAAACTAGTCCATGCATTTGTTACTTCAAGGCTGGATTATTGTAACTCCTTATTATCAGGGAGTACCAAAAATGCTGCAGCTCGTGTACTAACCAGAGTTAGGAAAAGGGACCACATTACTCCTGTTCTGGCTGCCTTACACTGGCTCCCTGTAGAACACAGGATAGAATTTAAAATGCTTCTTCTCGCCTACAAAGCCCTTAATGGTCAGGCGCCATCTTACCTTAAAGAACTCATTATACCCTACTGTCCTACTAGGGCATTGCGTTCCAAGAATGCAGGGTTGTTGGTTGTTCCTAGAGTCTCTAAAAGTACAATGGGAGCCAGAGCCTTTTCTTATCAAGCTCCACATTTGTGGAATCAGCTTCCAGTTTGTGTTCGGGCGGCAGACACCCTATCCGTTTTTACGAGTGCGCTTAAAGGTCCCATGTCATGGCCATTTCCACTGATCATAATTCCATTGTTGAGGTCTACTAGAATAGATTTATACTGTGCAATTTTCCAAACTCACATTGGTTTCGCATATGCATCTCTGTAAAGTATGTGTATTCACTCTCTCCACTAAACGGCTCGCTGCAGCTCTTGCCCCCCCCTCCCTGTGAGCCCAGTGTGCTCCGAAACACAGCGAAACACAGCCAAACTCACCCTGAGCACACACAAAGTCACAGCCGAAGTAAAAACAATAAGTGTGGCTTGATATTGAGTAAGAAAAAGGTTGATAGACGCTGTGAGAATGGGTCTGCAGAGAGAATTTCGCCGTGATCCCAACTGTCTGTTATCAGCCTGCAGCCAGGGAGGAGAGATCAGCAGAGCTGCCTGCACTGAGTGTGTGAGGAAGTCCGTGGATTGGTCAATTTGGACCAATCAGCGGGGGCTTAACGTAACGGCTCCACGGACGTAACGTAACGGCTCCACGGATTGGTCCATTTCGTTCCGGGGACCACATGACATCATGATGTCCCCGGAGAATCAAATGGACAATGACGTATCTCCAACGAGGCGTTTTGGGGAGATATTTTCTGTTTTAGAGTTTTACTCCCTACATGGTGCACTTTGAGGGTTTTGACTCTGCAGACCGTTTACATGCATAAAAACCTTCATAACAACAAGGGGACGGGTGATAACCGGAAAAGCATGACATGTCACCCTTAAGACCTTCCTTTTTGATAAAGCTTATAGTTAGGGCTGATTAGATGCAGTCCCTAGTTTTGCTGATATAGGCTTAGTTTGTCGGGGGACATCTTCCTTCTTCCTTCTCTCTGTCTGTACCCGTGTACTCTCATGTTCCCATTAACCCAGCTTCCCCACATTTCTTTCTTTTTGGTGTCTATATACGTCGGGATCCGGAGTCATGGATGATCCTGCGGTCCTGTGTCCTGCATCGCGAGCCCTGGATCGCGAGTCGTGGCTGTGGTCCTGGATCATCGGTCCTGGATGGATATCCTCGTGGATTCATCTTCCTATTATACACACATGCATTTCCAAACATTTGGACTACCTATGTTGCAAATGTATTATCTCTTCAATTTACACACGGCATCTATTGCACGTCTGTCCGTCCTGGGAGAGGGATCCCTCCTCTGTTGCTCTCCCTGAGGTTTCTCCCATGTTCCCTTTAAACTGAGGGTTTTCGCCGGAAGTTTTTCCTTGTACGATGTGAGGGTCTTAGGACAGAGGGTGTAAGGACAGAGGGTGTAAGGACAGAGGGTCTAAGGACAGAGGGTGTCGTATTGTCATACTGATGTTCTGTACACACTGTGAAGACCACTGAGACAAATGTAACATTTGTGATATTAGGCTATATAAATAAACATTGATTGATTGAATATTTATACAACATATCAATGTGTATGTAGTTACATCAATATTTGAAAAAGTTAAATTTGCTAATATTTGAGGATTAAGATATAATAAGAAGTACTTTTATTGATACCAATTTGGGAAATGTTTGCTTTGCAGCAGCAAAAGACAAGGCATTGCACATAAGACAGTTAAAAGACTAGAATTAAACATGTAAACATGTAAACATCTCAAATAGAAATAAAATAGCAGAAAATATACAGTGTGAACAGCTATCTTACCTGTTAACATATACATGTTAGGCTAACGTTGCCTTGGTTACAGAGCCTGTTGCTGTTGTTTATTGCTTTGAATAGTTTAAAACAAATATTATCTTCTTAAACTTGAATGGTAGTCAGGAGCATCACTTCCTAATGTTTGATATATTTAGAGGGAGGGAAGGAAGGTTTCAAAATTCAGATTAGATTCATTTCTACAATTTCTTTAATTCATGGTGGTTTCAGTAATCCCCTGGTAATTAAGGACATAAGTAATCTACATGAGTAATGCCTTCTTTATGACTTTCAGAAAGGACAGGAGACCGACAGGTGCCTATCAATGATCGTCAACCGACAGTAAATAAATGGAATTCAATAAACATTGAATAGCATATCATGCAGTTTGTCTGTGCCTTTTCCTCCGTGTTGTCCGGCATATAGTCTCCCCCATGGTTTGCTGTGCAGCTGGGGGGTGCTCCAAGCGCTCAGACAAAGGAGTATGAATGTAAGGTTTCTCCACTGACACAGAGAGGAGGAAAGAATGTCTGGCTCAAGTCAGCAGGAGCAATTTAACTATCACAAAAGGCAACAACTTATGTGAGGTAATCATATTTTTCACAAAACGAAGACCACACCATTGAGAAGCTTAACGTCTGTTTAATAAAAATAAGGAACAGGGAGAGGCTTGCAAAGCTCTGGGAGTTGAGACTCAGGGTGAGGGTCTCGTTGCAGGTCTTCAGGCTCCATTGTTCTTGTGCTGAGAGAGGGAGACAGGAGAAAGGGTTAGATACATCTAGCAACCTATAGGATGGGAAATTGCCGACCTATTTTAAACTTACCTTGTGTTTCACTCTCACTTAAGTCCCTCTCCCTTTGCCATCAATCCAAAATCAGCTGAGCTGCAACATAATACAGACAGGTAATAATCAACAGAATCACAAAGACATAATATGACTCTGCTAAAAACACTCACCCATAAGTTACGTGTTAGTTTACTGTTTAGAAGTCTCAAATATCCACTCTAAATCCATATCGATAGCGATGCATCACACAAATAGCTCTCTTCCTTATTATTGTGTAACGTTAACTATATTATACTAGCTTGAACTCCAAGATGGATATCCTCACTTCACCACCTCCACCCACTACAATCACACGCCCCAATGTTATATCTAACTAATATGTAACTCCCTCCACCTGGATAAAAGCACGTTAAGAAGCCCCTTTTCTCTAATTCCACAACGTTGGAGGAAATAACATGAGGAGAACGGATTAATAGGCTGTTCGTGGTTAACGTGCTAGTTAACGGCATACTAGCCTAATCTGTTATCTGTAAACATTAAATATACTGACTGAAGGGATAATCCACTGACATCCTTTAATACACGTGTAGTTGATTTGATTCAGATGTTCTGATAATATCCGCAATATAAATCTTTAAACGTCTTCTTACCTTCAAAAGTCCATCACGAGCGGTCTATTATGCTGCAACCAGACTGCTAGCCGCAGAACTATTGAGAGGCTCCACGATCCGCCATTGCTGTAAAAAACTGGTGCATTGGAGTGAACGGAGATGTCGTAACTCTTCTATTACACGGCTCTGCCTGAAACATGTGACACAGCACGATGTCTGTTCACAGTGCTGAGAGTGAGTTAACACAGGCGCCATAAGCACTGATGATAGTGAATAACGGCATACTGGACGTGGACATGTGAAACACGTTTGGCTCTCTGACATTGCGCTGTGTGACACTTGCTGGAGGTCATGTAAAGCTCACAAAGCAGTATGTGGTGGAGAGACAACAGTTTAGTTTATATAAGAGGGGAGAGTCTCTACTTCCAAATCTTAAAAGGCCTTCACTTTAAGGACAGAACGCTTTGTGTATAACAGGTACAGTATGTGTACTTTGCTGAAATAAATTAATCACTTCACTTCTATGTGTGACACTGCAACTAACTCCAGACCTGGCAGAGACGTTTAACCTCTAATAGGATGATGCAGCATAATTCTGTTTTCACTGCGCGCACATTGAAAACAGCTTACAATTTCATGTTTTCAGTGGCAGATTAATCCATTGGTGCTCTGCTGGGTATTTGTAGGTGCAGAACAGTGTATGCATGTCAAAATAAACTCAAGTGTGTTCAATGAAGGAACATGCAACCACTGCAACAGGGAGGGGGGGGGGGGCTACGTGATGTTTTTTTTATCTAATAGTTTTAGAAAGGAATAACATATACCAGGCTCTGAGAGACACAATAATTATTAGTAGATCAGTTTTTCTATTTAAATGGGATTTGTTGACAAGAGAAATACGCATTAACACCAGACTTCTCTTTAGAATGTATGTCCTTCCTCTTAAAAGTGCCCTCATGCCGCTGCATCAGGCTGCATCACCTGCCATCTCAGATAGGATGCTGATCATGAGCCAAGACTCAATGTTCTTTTTAATCAAATGTCCCCATATTTGGAGACATTTCAGGATGACCACTGGAATTTTAAAGAGTTATTTGAAGCAATGAAAAAAGCCTGGCAGCACCACAAAAGGCGGTAACAACAGGACGTGCAGCAGACAGGATTACTGAACATAGGACTTTCAGTGGATTAATTGTGAAGTGCATGCCAGACAGGGCATCAGATCACTGCAGCAGGGTGTGTGGGAAGTAACTAAGTACATTTACTCAGCTATTGTACATAAGTACTACTTTGACATGTTTGTACTTTAATAGAGTATTTGCATTTAAAGTCTCTTTATTGGCCTTTATTTTAACACTCAGTTACTTTGTACATAAACGCATATACTGATGCAGTACTGTACTGCTAAACTACACAGTATGTAATAATAATAATAATAATAATAATTATAATACATTTTATTTAAGGGCGCCTTTCATGACACCGTACATTACAAACTGCTCCAAATTGACCAAATACAATACTATAATGCTCTTACATGTATAAAAACCGAATAATATAATAAACATAATAGTATAATCCATTCTGCAACAAGTGCTTTGACTCTTGAAACAGACTTAAATATTTCTGTACCTTAAATGATTCTGAAATGGGCCATTGTGCAGAATTTGTAATTGGAATAGAGTACTTTAAGACCCTAGTATTTGTACTTAAGTAAAGGATCTGAGTTCTTCTTCCAACACGCCGGGCACTGGTGCATCTTTTGCGTAATTTAATAACCAGATGAGGGCACTTTAATTCAGCCTCCTGTAGCAGTAACAATGAAGCTGGGCCCTGTGCAGAGGGGCTGAACCTCAGTGGGTTTGGTTGAGGGTATTCCCATATCCCAGTGTGAGGCCATTTTGTGATGCGCAGTGTGTGTTACCGAGGATGGATGAATGGAAGGAGGGCGTTTCGTAATACTGTACACATTTCAACAACCAGTTGAGTCTTCTCAACCTATAGTGCCACTACCTATACACATCACTATGTTGCAGACATTTGACGCACCGAGGCCGTGCATTGTCCTGATGGCGCACATCAGATGAAGGTTATCATGGCAGATGCACGAGCAGAACATTATGTAACAGACAGCTTTGATACATAGGACATGTCAGTGTGCAGATTCAACACACGCTGCTCTCAAACTCACTCAATATGCGTGAACACAAAGCACTGGGTATTACTATAAATGGATAAAAGGAAGAAAGAAGAAAGAGCACGCGAACACTCACACAGTCACTAGTTTTATTACTGCAGCACAGAGCATCCCCTCCCACTGCTCTCATGTCAGCTGTGTGTGTGCGTGTGTGCGTGCGTGTGTGTGTGTGTGTACGTGCAGGACTGCGGCATCTTACTTTGGGGTCTTTCTCATAATAATGCTGCTGCGTCCGGATCCAGCGGCCCACCAGGAAGTCCCGGACGGTGTTGGCAAGGGCAAAGTAGTAGTCCCGTTTGGTGGCCACATTTCGGTCTTTCACCAGGGTGAAGTGGAGGTGTCTGTTGAAATTAGTTTTTAGGTCGGTAACGTTTTCCACTCCGGCCAGACCCCTTACAGAAATCTGCTTCCTCTTGTCCTGGTCTGTCAGCGGCTTGGCCATGCTTAATGTTAGATTATTTTTTAAATTTAAATGTCACCCGAAATCCTGCCCACTCTTCTTCTGACTCCTCTGAACACTGCCAGCCGGTAGTACGTGACGGTCAAGTCTGTTTTATATACTTCACGTACCCAGTGACAAGCTAGCGTTTCCGGTCTAGGGGTCTACAAAATAAAAGCCGAATGATTTGTAAGTGCGTCACACGCCTGAATGTTACGTATTTTGGTATTTTCCTTTGCTAACACAGTGATTAGTAAGTTATGTCTATATATGTTCAAGCCGTTGCTATTTTCAGCTAAACGAATCCTTAAAATGCGATGACTGCATGGTTGTCTGAAATTATTTTAGTCAATTAGGAAGTGTGTGACTAAAGCCTATCGCAACAGAGTGCTTTTATGTTCACGTCAAAGTTGCTTTATTTACGGCACTGATTAGGTTAACTTGCCGCATCTCAGCATCCTCGGGATACAAATCCTGGACAAACTGTTCTCATCTCCAATTATCATTGAGTTGAAAGTAAACTTAGGAACTATACCAAACATGTTTTAATAAGTCTTAAAATGTGAGGTTATTAAATCCATAGAAGCAAATAGAGGAAGGAACTGAGAGGTGGACACTTAATATATGCTTTTAATTAATGTAACAAGTTGGTTAACGGTGGTTAAGTTAAAGAAACAAATACTCATTTGAAAAAAAGGTCCAACTTCTTTAACTTAGAAGTTAATGTGTAACCTTAAAACAGTAATGTAATGGTGTAAAGGTCAGCTTAATATACTAGGGATCAGAATCTTTGTCAAGCAAATTACATTTTCTGTTGTGAAATTAGCCAAACTTGTATTAAATCTCTCACACAGTTATTCAAGGTCCACTTCTAGCTTTTCAAGGTCTTTGTTGAAGTGGGCAGTTTCCTCCGTTGTCATCAAGAGCTCTATTTATAGGACTTAGGTCAGTGATAAGGTTGTATGTGGGGTAAATGAGGATTGAACAAACTACATCCACTAAGGAAGACCATGTGATGCGGTTGAAAGAGAAATGTCAAGGGTTCTTTCAGTTAGGATACATTGTCAAACTAGAAGGTCCACATTAGGTCATGTAAATTACACACCCCAAGAAAAGCAGAACTGGAGTTCAATTTTGTTTGTCAAATGCAAACCCAATACGTTTCTCCAACATGGTAGAACTAATTAATCTCTTGTTGATATATTTGTCTTCAGAATAACAGAAATGTGTTGCTCATGTGCTTCAAAATAGGGTCAAAATCCCTCATAAGTGTACAAATGTATAAAAGTGGTACTCCAAGTGTAGACTTTCTGGAGTTGAGAGGCAGTGGGCAACATGGACAATGCCTGGTTATGCAACACATTTCAATGAGGCAGCCAGCAGGGTGACCGCCTCTTGGCAAGCATGCTGACACAAAGCGTCTTACATCCATGAAAGGAAAAACCAGTCTGTGCTCAATGACAAAAAGGTGAAATGGATCAATTTAATGATAAACCAAGCAAGATTTCAACAGCTTTTCATTCAGGCTAGTGCCAGAAACACAGAAGACTGATTCCAGAAAAACAGAGTAAAACTAACATTTTTCTTCTCTAATAACTCGAGGGACAAAACTGATATTTCTGTCCTTGCAGAAGCAACACAAACACTGCACGCAGCTTCTTATCAGAGCAAGAGATGAAGAAAAACAAGGATATATCAGATTCTCAGCATTCAAGTAGTGCAGGGGTCAGAAGCTGCAGTATTTAGTCCCCCATTTCAAACTCAATGTCAAAACTGAGAAGCAGGCAAGTAAAGAAAAAACAATTAAAACCCTGGGAGTTTCTGGAAAAACAATCTGAGACAGTTACTACAAAAAGGTCATCTGACAGAACAAAGATACACTTCACATCTCGTTATTACAAAAATATTATTCATGACGGTATACATTTCAGAGTGATGTGTTTACAATGTGTCATGCAACTTCAATATATTAAATCCAATGATAGAGCAGGGTCTGAATTGAACATTTGAAGCGTTGTATTAACTTCTGTCTGGCTATTTGAGCAGTTGATTTGGTTATACAAGAGTTGTGAGAAACTATGGGAGCAATGCAGAATGTGCTCGAGAGCAACAGTGTTATTGTATGCACACAAGGGGCTTTATGTCAACACAAACTTTAAAAACGGGAAAAATAAGTCATTTACTAAAGTCACTCAACTTTACAAATGTAACAAACACAACCTTTCTTTGTTTCAGAGATGCCTTCACAATATCCAGGATCAATAAAAAATAAAGCACTGGTTATACTTTTTTCTGTGGGCGCACATCCACAATGTGCTGCAAGGAAATTCTTGTAGGAGGACGATTCTTCTGTGGCAGGGTTAATTCTGGGGGGGAGGAGGTGGGGGGGCAGGAGGCATGCCAAAGGGGGGCATGCCTGGTACCCCCATCCCCATCATGGTGACAAAGTTGGAAGGGTCCATGGGTGGCGGCGGTGGTGGGGGGGCGTACATCATTCCAGTTGAGCCTGGAGGCGGTGGTGGGGGAGGAGGAGGGGCACCCGGGGGCAACGGGGGCTGGACGCCTGGGGGAGGCGGCACCATGGAAGGGGTTCCTATGGGTGGGGGGGGCTGGGCTCCGGAGGTTGCTGGCTGCTGGGGCTGCTGCCATGGAGGCAGGGTGCCGGTGCCAGGGCTGGACGTGGTGGTCGTATCTGCAGGGGGGGGGCAAGGGATGGTTAACTCTCGGTAGGGCTGTTAAGCATTAATGACACGTTAACGCAAACAAAAAATTACGCCACTAATTATCTTAACGCATGTGTATTTTTTGTCCTCGGCCGCCCCGTAGTTTCAGAGCGCATTGAGTTTAAAATACCATCTACAAGCTGATGCTGACAGCCCTGAGGCTGACAGCCCCGCTCCTGCCGTCCGCTTGTGGCAGACCACACTTCCACGCTCACCGGCTGGCCATCGGGAGGACCGGGAGGGAGTGTGTATGTGTGGCACGATGTTTCAATGAAAACGGAGTGTAGTGATCAGACATTTCGCCGACAACTGCGCCGAGCACTTGACTTTATGCAGGTAGCCAGACAGTGGGACATTGTACGAAAAGTCAGCACACTCAGCACGGATAGTGCACGCAACATGATTGCACATAGCTCCAACGATCCATCACAGTACACGTTTAACACGTTTAACAGCCTCATCTTTGTCAAACATCTTATATCTGCTCCCTGATCTCACGGAGAATTGTAAGTGGCTACTGCCTGAGATCGAATGCTGTGGTTTTATTAAATGTGCCAACTGCTAGGACTGTCTTAGGGAAGACAGCTCTTAGATGCGCAGCTCGCTGTCTTGGAACAGTCTGCAAATTAAATGGAAACTGAACAATCTGGTGCCACTAAATGTTTTTAAAGCTCGGTTGGATGCTACTCAATCGGAAGCTGTTGGTACCTGTTTATGTGGATAATTATGTAAACGATGCTGTATGATGTCCTTTTGTTGTTCGGTTTATGTTTTATGTTTCATGTGGAACTACTTGAGCAGGTCTCCCTTGGAAAAGAGATCAATGATCTCAATGGGATTTATCTGTATAAATAAAGGTTTGAAATGAAATGAAACTTTCTTATGTTCTTTCTCGAACACGTAATGAAGGTTATTAAGCGTTTTAGCTCCTTTATGAAGTGAAGCAGCCTCCCTGTCTGTGTCCCACATCCCCAGACTCGGAGGAGCACGGGGATGTCAGTATTGTTTATGAAGCAAGGTAAAGAAAGTACATTATTGAAATGAAAATACTATTCATTTACTTTTACAAACAGTGGGCAGCATGTGTATTGCATATATGTGTAAGCGTGCAAGCGTCTTTGAGTTGTAGAAAAGCGCTAGGCCTATACTGTAGGCTATAACTATAATGTGTCATTATTATTATTATTAGGCCTATGTGTTGGACATGTGTGGTTGGACTGTCTCACAGGCAGGCTGCAGTGTAACATCAGAGGAGACTGGGCCAATTGCACATTCTCAAACTGCACCACTTGGAACTAACTAAACAATGCAGAGATTATTTTTATATAATTGTATTCAATAACCGTAAGAAATTAAACAGTATGAAGTGATTTGTAAATAGGAATACAGATTTGACTTAATGTTTTCATAAATATATTTTTCTCCCAGTTTGTCATGGGACTTATTTTGACCCTCTCAAAGAACCGGAATCGAGAACCGAAAATAACCGGAATCGAAACCAGAACCGGAATTGTTAAAATCCAAACGATACCCAACCCTATGTGTGATGCAGTAAAATCTTACCGCTCACTTACGTTAGCGGTGTCGTAAAAACCGTGGGAAAATGTAAAATACGATGACGAAGAAGAAGATTCCAGTGAGCCCAATTTTACAATTTTAGTACATTTCCAAACTCACTTGTCCATGGACAAGTACTCTCTAAAACTGTGAATGCTGATGCCATCTAATTTTGGCAAAGAAGGTTTTTTTAGTCATGTGCAAAAAGATGAGCCAAATAGTATATATAATATCTGAATATTAGAACTGTGTTTGAAGTAGAGAAATATGGAATGGTTTCAATTTCAACGTGGTCTTACTCTGTTGCCAGGGTAGCTGCGTACTTGTTGCCATGCTGCTCGTTGGAGGGGGAGGTGGAGCCTGCTGTTGCCATGGTGGCAGAGGTCCAGAAGGAGGGGGAGGTGGCTGGTTGCTGGGGGGAGGAGGTGGGGGTGGCATCATGCCCATTGGAGGTGGCAGCAGACCTGCAATGAAACCAAAAGACATTTATTTATTCTCATTTGAACACAACACACAGACTTTTGTTATCATTTATAAAGATGTTGATATTAAAAGCCAATAGACTTTATTAAAACCCAGCTCTCCTTTGTGGAATCTCCAGACTGTCCAGGGCTGTGAGTTATGATGTCGTCTGAGGAACATAAGCTACTTAAGTAAAACCCATTTCCTGCCGCCCCTTAACATCATTTACCAACAGTCAGCTCCCTGGAGCTCCATTTTCACTGGACTTATTTCCCTAGGAGTCACCTGCGTTATTCAGTCATATAAATCCCATTTGAAGCATAGAGGTGGGATATCTTTCTCCCCAACCTCAGTAATAGCCACAATAACCTGATAATTTGCTGATTCCTTATTATCTAAATCTTCCCAGGAGTCATATCTATACTCATTGTGAAATGAGAAAAAAGGTACCGCCGTTAGGAGCCATGGAAGCATATCAAATGGTCTGATGTAATGTCAGCCACCGGGGGTATTCTGTTTTTGAGCCTCTCTGCTTTTACGATTTAACTTCCTGGCTGGTTGTGGCTCCTGATTGCAATGTACAAACAACTATCCCCTGATTACCGATTGCTCTTTAAGCTTTTAAGCGTCTCTGATTTCCAAGTGAAGTTCTGAAGGAGTAAGGACTCTTTGAACCAAGAAGAATAATGCACTGTGACTCCCCTCAGGGGGCTTGTGGATTTACTTTGTGGTTCCTGTGGCTGTCCATGTTTTTATTCCCCACATTCCCCTATTGGGTTAATTTCATCCAACTAGAACTTGAGACAAGTTAAAAACTCCCCAACCCCATAAATGTCCACTCTTACCCATGGGATGTCCGTGACCCTGGCCCATGGGAGGCGGGGGAGGCTGCATCCAGGGGGGAGGCATGCCGTTGGGGTTTGGGGGCATTGGGGGGCCTCCCATGCTGGGCATTGGTGGAGGGTAGTGTTGGAGTCCTCCATGGCCACCATGACCGCCATGACCTCCGTGACCTCCATGACCTCCGTGACCTCCATGCATGCCGTGGTAGTTCCTGTTTTCCGACGGACCAGAGTTCATCCAGGGAGGCCGGTTCTGCTGTAAACGAACACAGCAGGTTTAGACACTGTTCTGGAGAAACAGGACTTTGGAACCATGTGTGTTGCCAACTCACCGGTGGTGGCTGGTTGTTGTTCTGCCCTGAGGACCGAGGCCCTCCTCCATGGTTGTTGGAGTGTCCTCCACCTGATGAGGGGACCGGGGCCTCTCCTAGCTCAGCCATCAGGGACAGATACTCCTTGTCCATACGAGCCTTGTCCTGCGCTGACTGGGGAGGCTCTCCGCCTGTCGCTCTGTGGGCAGCAAATGAGCTACACGAAGCAAACATTGTTACAAAAGAGTTCTAAAAACCACAGAGAGAAATTGGACATTCCGTTTCCTTGAATTGCTGAACTGATCCTCACCTGGTGTACTTGCAGTCAGAGGAGATGTGGCCTGCTCCACCACACTTGGTACAGAGGGTGGTGTTGGTGATGCTGCGAGGCTCCGAGTTCTGCCAAGGACGGAGGATCCTATAGAAGAACACATTCTGTCTTCAGTGAGGCACTATAGCTAAATTCAGAATAATACACTTTTCACAAATGTTCCTTAACCAGGGCCCAGTGTGCATAAAGCACTGTCTGGCTTGTTGCACTGACCTGTTGTCGTCTTCCCTCAGTGTGCCGTTGAGTCTGGCCAGCTCCCTCAGCTGCATCTTCCGCAGGTCGTTCTGATCCTCAGGCGTCTCAATACCTTGCTTTAGAATGTTGCGTATCTGAGGACACACATTTATTATCATATCATTTTTTGGACCTATTAAAGTAAAGTGACAAAGGTTTTATTGTGTAACTGTTTGGCCACTAAGAAAATATACTTCAAGCCTGGATGACGTCCTGGGGGCTTGTGCAGGAATTAGCCCTTAACCAATGAAAGGAGTTCATCTCATTGGATTTGTGTCGAGGGGAACGACACTAACTTCCATATTGGCCCAAAAAAGAGCTCGTCACCCAAGAGCTGTCCATATATGAAACTTCCAATAGAGCATGAGGCATCAATACAGGTTAAATCTGACCTGCTCCACAGCTTTCTTGACGTTCTCCATTGTGTTGGCGGTGACCAGGGCGTGCAGAGGCTCGTCTTCTCCTGGCAGCATCTGCCCGTCCTTTCGGCCGACCTTCCCCTCCTTCACAGAGCCTTTTCCCCGGATCATGATCTTGGCGCAGCACTCCTTCTCAATGTTTTTCAGTGTATTGCCACTGGAAACACAGACAGGGAAAAGGTCACTTCTAACTATGCTGGCTGTTAACTTACTTGTTTATAGACAATGTCAAATAACTCAACATGATAATAATATTAAGAGTAACTTACCGTGGCCCGATAAGTAGACCAACAAAGTTGATTTCAGGGTATTCATCTTGGGGAATCATCACTTTGTCGTTGACTCTAGTGGCTGGAGGTCTGCAGGAAGAAAATACGAAATAAACCATTTTTAAGAGAACAGTGGCAAAAAAAGGGAATACATGTTACATGCTGTTAAGATTACATTTCTTTTCAAGCACACTTGTCTACACAAGTGTGCAGACAAGAGTTGAATTTGAGGCTTCGGATTATTAGTCATCATTTTAAAAAGATGCGTGGACTAATTGTTAGCCGAGTCAACTGCACCAGACACTCAAAACATGTGCCTTTTAATACGTTATTCATGTTAACACAGACTGTGAATATAGCTAAAAGAACACCTACTTATAATCTGCAGGAGGTTTGAAGTCTGGGTTGAGGCCAACCATCTCAGTGATGAGAGAGTGACGCTCCTCTTCAATCTTCTTCCGTGTGCGATACTCGCGTGTGTTTAGCCGCTTGCCCTCGCTGTTGTAGATGGGCTCTGGAGAGGGAGACCTGAAAATGGCAGACAAAAGACAAGAAAGACATCATCAATATCTTTCTAGAAGTGGAGTTCTGCTATTAACAATCAAACAGGCTCGCTACAGCTAACTAAAACTCAAATCTTCATTAGGAACTTTGGATCAATGGGTACTGACATTTATAAAACTATGATGAATTCAAAAACATTGGAATTTTGGATCTACTGAGAGAATTCTCAGAAAGACTACGTGACTCATGGCCAGTGCAAGAGCAAACTCAACGAAAAGAAAACTATGTAGGAACTCCGCACTGACATTATTAAAGGCTAGAGTCCATTCTTTTATACAATTCAGGGTAAAAAGGGGCAACCAAAGACGTATAGTGGTATTTAAGCCAGTATACCGGGGGGCCTCAACCACAAAGAAAAAAACCCAATGACATGGCCATAACTAAACCTGTATACAGGAGTGTTGGCTTACAAGAAAGGAAAGTTGGGAGGTAAGAAAAAGAAACCAAAGCAAGATGTGCAATCCTAAACAGAAACGATGGCTTTGGGAGTTGCTCGGTGTTGGCGTGGCGGAAGAGGTCCGTACCTCCCCTTGGATGCTGAAAACCTGTGTTGCTGCGTTAAGGAGGCTCTGTGCTTGAAAAAGGGTTAGGTTGATGTGGGGTAATTTGGGTTAGAGAAAAGGAATTAAGATTAGATATCCCCCTTTTCCTATGCTCTCCCATCAGAGAGCCACATTTGTGTCCATGTGATGTGAAGAGTGAGAAAAAAATATTGGTTTTCCTTTTAATGCTTCAAACTTCCAGCAGTGACAACCTGAAACACCCCCAGGTGGTTCTGTCACATACGTTTGGGGAATGGTTTATAAGAGAGCGGCAGCTCTGCAATCAGCTTTTTGCTTGCTGTGGAAATGTCTGATTATGAAGAGAACAGGCGGCAGGGACTCTAGCTAACAAAAAGTCAACTTCACACACTCTTCAGAGCCAAAGCCACATCCTGCGGGATCAGATCCTTATGGAAACTATGTTATACGCTGGCCTCTGCTTTTGCAGTTTTCTTCCAGACCTAAAGAGTCCAGAGGGAAAACTGGAACATGCCCCTCTACCCCCTGGGTGGAAATGTTTAAAACCACGTTACGAGAAAACCACAGATGACCAGCTACATACAATTAGTTCAATTTAATCCAAACACTATTAATTAATGATATATTATCATGTACGCTACAGGCCATGAGTTAAATTACCACTTGCAAAAAGTTATATACTATCCAGTAAGTAAAAAACGGAAAAGGCAATATCAATTGATAGTATTTATGTGAGAGCCACAAAGCCAATTCATCTGAGCTGAATATCAGACTTTGAAGGTAAAAATGATGTAAACGGTATAATCAATTACAAAAAAAAATACGTTTTTGTAAAGAGTAAGGTGTTTTGACCCAAACCTGTTTCAGAGGAAAATCTTTAAACATTATGAATTATTATTCACACAGCATTCTACATCAGACACATAAAACAAGCAGAGGGTGAAAACATGTTGATTAAATACTAGAAGGCTAACTAGGAAGCAGACAAAACTGTCAAGTTAAATGAGAAATAATCCACTAAAAATGTGTAAATATTCACATTGTATTGGTTCTACCAAGAAATGCCGATTTAAGCTCAGTTAAAATAAATCTCAATTTATATGGACCTATATTCGGTGGGTTGCCAGAGCATTCATACCGTCTAGCTCCCTTTTTCATTATTTATTACAATACTATTTTTTTATTAAAACGATTGTGTTTAATCCAAGATTTAAACTATGTTTTTTATTACATCATAATGAAATTCTTAAAAATTGGTTTGACTAAAAAATAAATGTAGAAAATGATGGTTCTTTTTACTTCAGTTCAAGAAAACGAGGTTCAATTGAATAACTCAGAAAAATTCAAAGTGGACGTTGGAATTTACTTTAGTTTCTGCAGTCGATTGAGCAAAAATATTAGTTCATATAAGTTTGCACTTTAGCCAATCATTAAGAGTTCATTTTTCGTAATCAAAAGTTTAATTAAATTAAAGTGTTCACTGAATTTGATAAATTGAAGAGAAAAAAGTAATAGATTGAGTTTCATTTTGATGTAATTGCGAACATGGTCTCATTATTTTTTAGCAAAACAATGCATACACCTATATTTGTTAATTATCCTATATGTTTAGGCTCTGTGACTATACATCTGCAATCTAATACTACTATGAGGTCTGAGATTTAGGCTAAAAACCACACATATATATATAGATAGATAGATATACTGAAAATCAACATCTGTCTTCCAAAAAGTCAAGAAGGTAGAGAAAATGTTACTGTTCATGGGTTTAAACTTTTTCCGACCTGTCCTCAGGGTTAACAGGGATTCCCAGGTCTCCTGTACGCAGTTTACGAGTCTGGTCTTCAATCTGCAGTTGGACTGGAAGAATTCAGGTTAGGAAAGAAAAACAAGGATGGAGAGAAATGTGGTTACCATAACAACATCAGAGAGACAATGCTCTGCACAGAGCAATGTCTCATACAATACTGAGGTTAAGACAAATGGTGAGTCTGTTAAATAAAAGAAGGAGATCAAATGAACATCTTGTGAGACTCTAGCACACTTAAGTCCTATCTGAGAACAGCAAAGGAACACATTTGCGAATATGTTCTAGGGATCATTTATATTAGCATAAACCAAACATACTTTTGCTCAGGAAATGATAACGTGGTAGCATATCAGTAAATGTCTAGACCATGGTTCCTTAGGCCAAATATATGCCAAATATATCAATATCTTTCATATTTAAAACCTAAGTGCACAGGGGCTTCACATTCTGAAATGTCAACACATGCTTTGGCAGTTTAAGGACACGTCAGGTCTAGAATATCACTGATTGGGCTGTTTGTTTTGCATGTTCAACAATAGATAAATAGTCACTCTTTGCACTCCACAGATCTTACAATGAGGGGCAGCAGTGACAGAGGACATTATTACATTTAGTACGCAATGAAATCAATCAGTCATCCCATGCACATTATGAAGCTGCAATGAAACCCCCCCCCCCATACACAGAGATTCACTGGTCCCTGAAACAATTACGTTTGATTATCGAGATGAAGACAGGGCCTGTGAATGGTGGATCACAGCAATGTCCTCTTAAAACGCTTCCCTTTGATTGTTTAAGGGGGTCTACTGAATGAGCAAAGGAAACGATAAGTGTGACCAACAGAAGGCGGGCACAAATGAATGTCTACATACCAAGGAAGAACAACCATTACCAATGAGTGTACAGAATCAATAACAATGTCAGTTATTGACAAAAAAAGGATTCATCTGCTTCAGACCACCCCGCTGAGGGCATGTGAAGGCAGTATTTTGGTGCCACAGTGCTGCTGGAAGGCATTTGTGGTTAAAAACTTGTAGTTTTTTGTGAAGGCCACAATCAGAACAACTGATCCCAATTTGCATGCCCACTAAATCAATTAGATTAAATTATAATTAAAACCGGTTTGATTAAATTGCCATTGAAGCAGCATTGCTCACACTTAGACCAATATAAACAGAAGCACATTTTGTCATGTTAGGACATTATGAGTTACGCCTCCATGCACAGGAACAATACTGATGATGTGTAGGGGATCAGGCAAGACAGTGAGTAGCAACCTGCAGCTCTGGACAGATATCAGCAAGCAGTGGTGTTCAATCATTGATCTCAAACTCTTCTTGCTAATGGGTGCCCAATGGTATGCAAACCATAAGACCACAGAATCATTTTCCACAGCGGAACCATTTTACTTCCAATAAAGAGAAATAACCATAATTAAAACCTTACATCATCAAGTTATAATCATTGCTCATTGGAAATGATTGCATTGTCTCAACAGTTGGAGCAAAATTAGACATTTCCCATTTTGTGTAACATATTAATGTCACAGTCAAATGCATTGAAAAATATTACAAGCTTGTAGTTAGTAATGCATGTTGTGGGTGCCTTCAGAGAGCTCTAACTGTTGGGAATTCAGCAAACAGGACATAAATGTAACATTAATACTGGTATGCAGCATGTCAGAAACTTAAATCTTAAACAGATGTAATAGATGAGACATTATGAAACAAACTGCATTAACAGTTACAATATGATACAACCTTAATTATCAAGTTATTTCTGTCTTCATTTAAATAAAAATATTTACCTATGTAGGCTCTCTCCTGATCGCGGGTCAGTCCAGGGGGAATAACAGTGGGCATGCCCGGAATGACTGTCTTCTGATCAGGTGTCTCGCTGCTCCAGCGACTCTTCTTCCTGGATTTCTTCAGATTGAAATCTACCAAGAGACACAGGAATTATACGTCTTGACAGTAGCTTCATGCATGAGGTACAGGTTGTAAATCGATCCAAGTGCCACCTTACTTATATATAGAAATAGACTCAGACATAGCCATGAGAAGCTGGACTTATTAGCAAAGTTAACAATAAAGCCAACTCAGCCATTGACAACGTTTTACATGACTAACATTAGTGTTTTATAAGTTTGGCATGACAGGTTTTCGATAAAGCAAGTTGGACAAAAACGTGTACTACTGAGAACTTGTTAATGGGCCACAATTGTACGTCTTAACATGTCATCAAAAATCTTAAGATGTTTGTATGTATTAGTATTGTATGATTCTGATTAAGGTGTTTACATTTTTGTTACCATTTAGGTTTCTGAGGGGAAACCGTGTTAAATGTTCCTTAGCAAAAAACGTTTGAGATCATACAGCATAAGTATAACAAAAACATCTCCACAATAAATAAAAAAGGCCACATGATCACACGCAGCCTCGTTCCTAAACGGTTGTTGACGCCAACCAATAGCATGAAAGCGTGGTCCGATCAGCTTAAAAGGTTCAAAACGTTTCCCTGGTCTAAGTTGTAAACATTTGACATATTAACGTGGATGCAAGGCGAATAGTTTAGTACAATCAGTATTCTATATGCGTCAATAACAAAACAGCGTTAAAACACTGCGTAGCAAGTCTCCCTTGCCGTAACGTTACACATGGCGTTACGTTTCTTTATTTACCTTGCGTGTATGGATGATCAACAAAAGCTGTTGAATGGGAACATGTTAACACTTGCAAGAGAGCTAAAGTGTTATCAAATGCATGTAGGTGTAAACTATTGTCTTTATTTAGTAATAGTTAGAAGTACTGTCGCGATTTTGTGCCGTGGCTTCATGTCAGGCCTTGTTACATAGCCACATTAGCTAACAGGCTAGCGGTAACTCATGCCGCATTAAGGAGTTCTAATGCTAGCAGACGTTAGGTGAAGTTACCTGCTTTGGACATTCCGCCTCCCGCAGTAGGTTGCTGTTGGGCCTGGGGCGAAAAACTTGTCACCGGATTGAACTGATGTGGTTGCGGAAAAGCTGCGGTGGGCATGGGTGGTTGAAAAGCTTGTATAGAAGGAAAGGGTGCAGGCGGCCCCGGTGTTGGCATCAACCCGTTCCCCGCACCAGGCCCAGCCTCAAATCCTCGTTTAGCGCCAATACTGGGGTGCAACTTCCCTAAAGGAGTTGCGTTTGCGCCCGTAGCCATTTTCGGTGTCCTCAAATAGCGTAGTCTCCGTCCAACTCCAGTCGACTCAAGTGTAAAGTCGTTTAAATTAAGAAAATAACTACCAGTATTGTCTTCAATCCACCTTCACATTACTTTAATCAAAATGGCGTCCAACGGAAAACCACAAAGGATGATCCTATGGACCAAGGAGGATGTGCTGTCGTAAAAATGCAATCCTATTGGCCAGAACAAGCCCCTCCTCTTCGGCCTTGTGCTATTGGGAAAAGTCTTATTTGTTACTCTAGTTCTTAAAACGGATTGGTTCTTATGAGTATCGATCCCGTTATGACACTGAACATGAATTATACATTATTACTACCAAGTATGCACTCGTATTAACTTGTTTTTGAATGTATTCTCTGCCTTTACATTATTTCATGGCACTTTATTTACAAACACAAGAAATATTGTATTTTAAAACAGTGGGCAAGCAAATTACAATTGTTGATTATAACCTGGTATCTTGTAGCAAAGCATGACTGACAGAATATTGACTTTAGACCTCTAAATAAGCATGCACAGTTAACATCTGAAGGTATTGGGTAATATGAATTCAGTAATGGAAATTCAGTCTAATGTTGCAAGACCTTTACATCTGACTCTGAATGTGTTGTACATCCACAATAATACTGTATGAGTATACATGTCATGTCACCCTAATATAGCATGTCGTTATGTCTTCAAACACGCATTGATAAAGTCAATATGCTGGGAACGTCATGTGTGGCATTTATTTTCCTTAATTTGTTTCACTAAGCAGAGATCAGTAGGAAGCCTGTTCCACATACCGTGGGTATCTTGGAGTGATCTGGTTTAACTAACCCTAATCCCGAACATATCCTGCTCCGGAACAGGTTAGGTGTTCAGCATAAATTACCATGGAGATTAACCCCGGTAAGAAGTGAACCAGCGTTGTTGGACCGAAAACCCAGTTAACCCTGAAGTTACCTCGCTAACCCCAAATCTTGCTTCGTAGTACAGGCCTTTGGTTTGACAGATGACTCAGCACAACAAACATACAGTTCAAAGTTTTCAGGCTTTAGAGAAACTGATTTTATTTGTATCCTCTTCATTAGAAATCGACACAAACAGCATAGACATTTGAGGTCATAGACATTATGAAACTCAACAACATGTGTTTTAAATTGCGAAACCTCATACTTATCACAGCAATTAAAATCTATTATCTATAATGAAAGTAATGCACCTACCGATAAAAACATCACAATGCAGATGGATATAAAGTTCAACTTAATTTCACAAAATGTTTGATATAACCCAAATATAAAAAGTAACCATTTTTTTTGTGCAGGTCTATATTTGGTACAGGTGTGACATTTCAGCCCACAGGTTAAACAACGTAAGTGGGGAAGCATACAGTATTCAATTTTGTTTTCGCATTGCTTCACATATCTAATAACAATGAACTCGCACAAACAGTAAAATTAATATGGTAAAATATTTTTGCTGAAAAAAAACAACAAACTCAATTAGTGAAACAAAGGTTCCCTTTAAAACATGCACCATGCACTCATTTCATTTGCTTCTATTAACAGAGTCTAAATAGTTTATAAACATATAGCTACTTTCAGAGGGGCAACAATTCAGTTCTTCTAGTCTCTTGAATAGACGTCCAACACGAGTTAAATTAACCTAGTATCGGCACTTGGGCTAAGCCTGAGCGGCACCAATACCAAAACAAGTAACAAGGACAATGACAGGTGTCAACAGAGCATTATTTTTACTACATTTCAAAGTACCTGGAATGAGATCATAGCATGTGAGGGCAGATAACCATTCACATTGGAATCTACTCGTTGACTATTATGGTTTGTAACTGTATAGTAATCTTACTACCCAAACGCTTTACATACAAAGAGGGCGGATTTTTGCCTTTGATATTACAAATGACAAGTAATGTTTACTTTACATTTTCAGTGATTCCAATGGCACTTAGGCTATCCTACCCACTAAATGGCAGACAGCTCGCACCTGGCTTGTGTATTGGACAAGGATTAGTATGCATATCGTGCCCGATCGGCACCGGGATCCCGCAGATGGTCATAGGTAGAACTTCTTGGTAGGGCGGGGACCGGAGAAAGGCGTGAACGCTCATATGCATATCCACCTGCCTCGACAGGGACTCTCCGAATCGGACTCCGGTCACGTGCGTAGTATGCGGAGACTGGGGCTGGTGGGTGAGGGAGGGGAGGACACTCGTATGGGTCGAGGCTAGAGGGGGGAAGACGTTCCCGCATTAACGCTGTGGAAGGCGTGGATGGAGCTGGCAACGGGACAGTGCGACGTTCCTCGAAATAACTGCCGCCATAAGAATTGACCCTGTACCTCTCGTAGTAGTCCACAACCCCGTACGGATCCCTTTCGTCGTAAGGCGACCGCCGCATCGGGTAGGGTGGTACCGCGCCATAGACCGAGCCGTTGCTCCTGTATGCCGCCTCACTGCCATACATCCGAGCCATGCTATGTTCAGGAACAGCGCTTATGCCATAATCTGGATGCGGCCCGTATCTCATTGCACTCTCGTAGCCCGAACCCCTTCCGTACCCTGCCATGCTGCTGCTGCTGCTGTGACCAGAACCCCGGGAATAACCATGCACAGGAGCATAGCCGCCAGCATAATCTGGATCGCCGCTGTAGTCTGGATAACCCCGATTTTGAGCACGCCCGCCAAATCTCGAAGTATCGTATCCATCAGACTTTGGCTCTGAGCCGTTTCTGTGGTATCCGTTTTGGTCTAGAGGGCATTCTTTGGACCAGTGGCCTTCCTGCCCGCAACGATAACAACCCGATCTGTCTCCCATTCCCGGCGCAGTACGCAGGCGGCTAGTCGAAAGCTTCACGCTCATCAGTTTGCCTTGAAAAGAAAAGACTCAATAAAGACTTATGCCAGCATTTATTTAAAATATATATATTAGACATTTCCTGCCTGGCAAACAAAGTCTCCTAATCCTAGTCAGTCATAAAGCTTGTAAAATATTGTAATTAAAGCTGAAATCCGTAACTTTTCACACATTCTTACCCCCTTGCAATGACGAAAGGGAACTTTAAAAAAGCATCGTGTTATAATGGAAGGTTAAATGTTAGATTGCTATTTGAATCAGCTAGTGCTTAAACACAGCTCAAAGGATTCTTTCCATGTCTGGGTAGCTAAGAGTGTCCATGTGACAAAGATTTAATCATATGCATGTGCAACCGGAAATCAATGACACCGCGGTCAAACGTGACTTGTGTGCGGAAACCAAATAAGGGAAAACAGGACTGCACGCTCAACTGTTCTAGTATTCACCCGGCCCCTAATGGGCCTATGCCATTGAGTTTGATTTGTAAAAATACAGATATGCTTTGTTATTCATTACTTGCATTAACATCCAGTAAAGAGGTGATTCTACAAAGCAATCATAAATTCCAGTAGGTGCCCACGTGTTTTACAACAATCGAGCATTACGGATGCCAGCTTTAAAATAAAAAGTGTGACCATACTTTCTTCAACTTCTCTTCCTTTTTCACTCTTCACTTACCTGTGGGTATTTTCCTAACTTACCTATCAATTCACACATTGAAATATTCTTGATACTACATATATATGGTTAAATCCCCATTAATCCCATCCCAAGAGTTCACCTTTAAAAGCTGTGTTGTCTAAATGATTAATGACTTCCAAGGCATCCTCCATCCGGTCCATGTGAACAAAAGCATAGTTTTTTACTATGTCACACTCTAACACAGAGCCAAACTCTTCAAACTTGGCCCTCAACTCCTGGTTGGTACAGGCAATGTTGCCAACATGTAGTTTAGTGGATCCTCTTGACTTGCCACGGCTCATTTCTACATTCATGGGCTGGCCATTTAGCTCATAATGGTGGAGGTTGCTGATGGCTTCTTCCGCCTCCGCTTTGTCATCCATGTGCACAAAGCCGTAGTTCTTGACAATACTGCATTCTCCAATCTTGCCATATTGGGAGAAGAGAGAGCGAAGTTCTTCCGATGTTGTGTCTGGTGACAAATTCCCGATGAATATTTTCACCATTGTGGAGCTCCCACGTCACTAAGGGTAAGGGAGAATAAGATATCAAGGTTACTGGTATCACAATTATATTTACTTTGACCAATTGATTTAACCTAATTCAAATGATAATTAATCATACTAACTAGACCATCACAAGATGAACTTTGACAACAATGAATGATCAATGGATATATACAGATCATTTTAGTTCCTCAAGACATCATTTGTGGGTCAGTTTTGTTTAACCAATGTTAATGGCATATAATATTGCAAAACAAAAGAATATTCTGTTAGTAGTAAACGTGCACCGCCTCTATCACTGTACCCAGTGGTGTAAAGTAACTAAGTACATATACTCAAGTTCTTTACTTAAGTACAATTCCGTGTATATTCCATGTGTAACATCTGTGCATCTTCTTATTCCGTTGCTGCCAGGACACATTAATTTCCCTACGGGGATTAATTAATGTCCATCTGTACTTTACTCGAGTATCTCCATTTTCCGCTACTTTGTACTGCAACACCACTATACTTCAGAATGTTGTACTTTTACTCCACTACATTTATTTAATACCTTAAGTTACTTTATAGATTTTGATTAATGTTATAAGACTTTACTTAACACTGGACTAAATTCACAAACTACCCAGCAGTAAATAAAACAATATAAAAAAGTTCCACCTTTACCAGCTACAATAAACGTATTAATGCATCCATAATTAAAATCACAACATATTTTTTTATACATCTCGAAATTGGCCATCTGCATAATGACTTATTTTACTTTTGGTAAATTAAGTATAATACTTTTACTTTAGTAACATTTTGAATTCAGGACTTTCAATTGTAACAGAGTATTACTACACTCTGGTACTTTTACTTTAGTACAAGATCTTCCACCTCTGACTGTATCCAGTTCTCTTCATATATCCATGGTTCACGGCCCCAGCTGTGAGTTCAATGCTTTATGAAAAAGTGCATATCCTCAAAAGAAGAATTATTAGTAAATATGTTCGTCTGTAGAACACAGTGTGGATTTGCATTGCTTATCTCTTGCTTGTATAGAAAGGCCTACCTTTCCAGCTCTGGCATTACTCCACAAAAGGGACACTACACATCACTCTCTTCCATTCACAGCAAACCGTGTATCTGCAGCTTCTTTCGTTAGCTGCTAATGATGCTAGCCGAGTTAGGAACATTGTGGCATAAAATGTATTTCGTATAACGCTAGCTAAATCATCATATTTGATTTGAATCGTAAGCAATGCTTTTTAACATGCAGTTTTAACCAAATGTCTTGTCTAAACACGTGGTAGGTTAAACGTTAGTCCGTAAACTAGCTTAGCGTATCCATACATTTTACAAAACACGCATTTGATACCACTGTTTGGCCTAGCTAGCGTCAGTCCGTGTATTGCACCGTTTTGATTACAAATAAGCCTTTAGATAACGTTCAATATGTGATGTTTACATTCTTACCTATTTAAAACTACGATGAGCGTCTCTTCCCTCGGAGAATGAATGACGATTGAACCCTGTACGACTGACTGACGTTAGCAGTTCATGAGCAAGCAAACACCAAAGCAGGAGCAGGCAGCTAACTCTGCTAGCACGGAGAGCAAGGAGAGACAATCGTTACAGCGCCAAATGCTACGCCATAATGTTGATATGAGACATAAACTTTTTTTGTTTTAAATATTGGAGTGAAAATAATAAAAACGCAAACAAGTCAATCACATATCACTAGTATTGTGATAACCCTATAATTCCCTTTATAAATGTAAATAAAAACGGTGTATCTTCTAATACTTGACAGAACAGGCCCTTGTTTAAGAAAAGCAGCCCATAATCACAGTTTACATAAATGTGAATAACAGATTAGCATTCTTTATATTAACAATTTGTTTTAGCCTACCTATAAATATATATGTTACCCTCTGAGGGTCCTAAACCCCAGGCTGGTTAACATTAATGTAAATGTTGCATTGTTTTTACCCTGATCCGACATTAATATACCCAATGATTGCTACTTAATAACAAGCAATATTTGGACTTTTGAATCCATGTGAGTCAGTATGTGGATTATTAGTCTCTCAAATTGGTATTTCCACTACATACTAAACCTGACAACATTAAATCGGGTTTTAAAGAAAGAACTGAAAGAAATGTCATCAAAAACAGTTTTGGTTTATTCAAAATTATATTCATTTTAGATGTAGGCTATGCTAGTACGTATACAGCTAGTATGAAAAATACAAACTCCAAAAACCACCAAACCCACCTTCCAGAAAACACAAGTGCCTCATCACTCATACAGCCCGAGCCCTGACTCACATTTCTCTATCTGGTTATACTAGTATGGAAACAAAAAAACATCCATCCCGAATAAAAGTAAGGAGATAACAGACTATTTTGTGTTGGCAAAGTGTGCAACATTACATAGACAGAAAGCATACACAAAATGTTATGTAGATGCACATTGCATGACAGCTGACTTTTTGATGGTGTCCCTTGTTATGAAATGTTGACTTCAGATCAACAGACACTTATCAAATGTGTAAATTATATATTATTTAAGAAATTAAAACTAAAAGAAAAATGAAGCTGGAATGTTAGAGATTATCTGCTTACCATAGAAACTAACTCAGTGTCACACTTGGAGTTGTCAGTTGCATGGATATGGATGTTTTTCTCTATTGTGTTCAATGTGAATCTCAGTAACACAGCACATGTATCACCAATGATCATCATTTAGGTACAAACATGAATCTTTATCCACATCCATATAAGTGACTCAGATCAAGTCTATATATCTTCCCATTGGCAAGAATCTGTACTACAAGCAACTGATGAAGCATCAGTTAACCCTCACATTCCATTCAAAAAAGGTAGGTACATTTTGATATATTAAAGAAACATAAACACTTCTTCTAAATAAGAAACAGGACCCAAACATGTACTGGATTTAACAATTCAATTAAAGTGAGGAAGAAACACAGGTAAGAAAAAAAAGTCAGCTAATTACTGTTAGACACATCATTAATGTCAAATGGTGCAGTCAGTCCTTGTTATTGAATGGACGATTCATCTGCGGGCAACTGGCATCTCAGGCACCTGGAAGATGCAGACACAATTTCCAATATAATAACCGCAATTCTTATCTTCGAAGCACATCACGCAGACTGATGGAATCACGTAGCTTCGAGAAATGACGGCAGAGGAAAAGTCCTGGAGTTCCCAAACAGACCTGAAAGAGAGCAAATACCGTTTTTAGACAAAGGGTTCAAACTAGGGCATAACGATTAACCATACTCAAATACAAATGGCTGTGTAGTAAAGAGGTTAAGGCTTTAGTAACTTAAATATATTTAGAGGCGTAGTGTGCACTAGCTTCTGTATTTGTTCAAATAAAAAAATAAAAACAACAAAAAAAAGATTTTCATTATCCTTATCGTTAAACCTTATTTGACTCCGCCATTATCAGCACCATAGCTTAAAAGGAATCAGTATCTTAAAAACTAAGTTACAAAGCTAATTGTGATCTCAGTGCTCACTGGCTGGTAACGTTGTACAGTAAAGTGTGCCTCTGTTCAGAGATCAGAAGTACTCTCATACAATGTCACGTTGCTCACCTTGGCACCCAGGCTTCAGTAAGGCGCATAGCGTGGTGTGTAATTATCCCTGGGTCTAGGGGCCGAGTAGGAGCTTCTGGTGGCCGACACCGGAGACAGCCGTGTTCGCTCGTAGGCGTAACTTGATGGGGAGACCGGCACCCGTCTGATCGGGCTGCGGTCTCGTGCGTAGTATGCTGCAGCCGATGGCGAGGGGGGCAATGCCCGACGTTCATACGCATCTATACTGGAGGAGAGCTTTGAGAAGGAGGAAGGAGGGGGTGGGGGAGGAGGAGGAATATAGGACATTCGGCGACCCTCAAAATAGCTTGAGCCGTATGGCCGATCTCTGTACTTCTCATAATAGTCGACACTGCTATAGAGGCGGTCGCGGTCATACACTGATGACCTCTCGGCGTAGGAGCTTGGCGCTCTGCTTGCGTACCGCTCCCCCAGCTCAGGGCTGTAGCCGCTGAGCCTACGAGGGGGAGGCGGCAACCCACCCATGTAACTAGAGCGACTATACGCAGAGCCACTCCTGTATTCAGCTGGAGGGGAGGGCATCTCATAGCTGCCCCTGCCATAACTCGGGGGACTGCGTGGGGGGGCCCGGCTGCCGTGACCTCTTGAGCCTTCACCGTGGCTACCGTTCCGACTGACTGGACAATCTTTCGACCAGTGACCATGTTTCCCGCAGACATAGCAGCCGGTATGTTCTCCCATTCCTGGGGCCGTGCGCAGCCGACTGGTGGACAGTTGTACGCTCATCAGCTTGCCTTGTAAGGAGAGAGAAGACACGCATGAGACCGAGGGGTTCTGACACGAAAAAGGCTCTTACCGACTATTAAACACGCTAAATGCATTTTACCGACAATCACTGAGCAAAGCGAAATAACCTTCCGCGCCAGGTGCAGGAGATGTTATGCCAGAGCCTATTCACCAGTAACACTGCCACTGGTTTCACAAAAGACACCGTCAAACTTACAAGGGATCACTTTCAGTCCACATGGTCAATGTTGGAAAAAAAGCCAGTGGATTTTACTTTTCATGAGAGCGGCACAGCGACAGATCAGAATCCAAATTTGTTTTTATAGACAGCAAAGACAACTAGCTCTCCCCTGCCAAAGAGTTCACCTTTGTAGGCCGTGTTGTCCAGCTTACTGATGGCATCCATGGCGTCCTCCATTCGCTCCATGTGAATAAACGCGTAGTCCTTCACTATGTCACACTCTACCACCGTACCAAACTCTTCAAACTTAGCCCGCAGAACAGGGTTGGAAACCCCCTCGCCGAGGTTGCTGACATGTAGTTTGGTGGTGGACTTGGGCCTCCCTTTGCTCATCTCCACATTCATGCGCCAGCCATTCAGCTGGAGCTGGTGGAGGTTTCGAATGGCCTCCTCTGCTTCAGAAATGTTGGACATGTGTACGAAGCCATAGTTTTTGACAACGTCACTTTCTGTGACTTTTCCATACTTCTCGAAGAGTTCTCGGAGCTCCTCAGGTGTAGTGTTGCAGGCAAGATTGCCAATAAACATTTTAACCATGGTGGTAGTTCTGTGTATCCTGGAAGAATTAGAAACATGTGTCAGTTACTTCTGTTTAACCCCAATCAATGTAATGTCAACAGGGTTGTCAGCACTAACTCTCTGTCAACAGGAAAGTGATGCACTTAATAAATACACTTGGTTGCCAGTTTCTTACGTAAATCTAGCAAAAACTAATGCACTAAAATACAACAGACCTGCAATAAATCCTTACTTTATGAAAGTAAATATTTTCAATTTATGTTTTTCATTACGATCATTTATTGAATATTGATCTGATGTTACTTAATTAATTGTTTTATGTTAAATTGCACTGTTGAGGAACCTGCAACCTAAGTTTTTCCTCATTACATAATTTCACCATAGTTGTGTATATGTTATGACATTAAACCTTTGAATCGTCGAAAGATAATTCAGATTCTTTACTTGAGTAATGAACAAATACTCCACTGTATAAATACTACATTTCAAGTTCTGCATCGAGAATGGTACTTAAGTAAGTATGATTAGGAACATGTACTTAAAGAATAGGGAGTATCAAGTACTCATTACAATAAAAAAAATTAAAATATATGTTAATATTTTTTTAATAAATATTTAAAGGTGGGGTAGGTAAGTTTGAGAAACCGGCTCGAGATCGCGAGAATTTGAAAACCGGAGAAAATCTGTCACTTCCTTATAGAGCCCCTCCTCCAACACACACATGAACAATGAGGGCACGAAATAAGTTTGTGCCCCGATGGAAGGCTGACAGGCAGGTAGGCCATCCAATCCGTTTAGCCGGCCCGGCTAATACTTTTTACAGTATTACGGCTTCTACAGATGAAAATTTGTTATGGATTTTTTGGCAAAGCACTTAAGATATTCATTGCTATCGGGATGTTAAGAGCATTCCATGGAATAACAAAAAATGTATCTCGAGCCGGTTTCTGAAACTTACCTACCCCACCTTTAAGAAGCTATAATTGTGAAATATTTTTTAATAAAAAACTTCTTAGCAAAATTGCTGGCAATTAATTTTCAGTTGACCCACTCATTGTTTTAGTTGCTTAAATATAATATTGGATGGTTTAATCTATACCAAATAATCACATTTTAAAAGGTTTTGCCTAAGTATTTAGTGTCAAAATCGGAATGTATAAACTAAAGTTCGGCGTTTGGCTTCCGAAATGTGGTAGAGTAGAAGTATAAACTAGTGTAAAATGAAAATACTTGGGTAAAGTTCCATAAATGTGTACATACATACACACTGACATACAAACACTTCCGCCTAATCTAAATACACAACAGTGTTTACAAGCTCTGAAAGCTCGCGTGTACACTTGTGATACAGTATTCGCCTTAAAGAAGGAGTTTTTAAACCTTGCATGCTACTTTATTATATTTACCAACTGTGGGTAGTTTGATTAAAAAGGTAATAGATAACCCTAACGTCAGCAAACAAGTCGTGCTAGCTAGCTTGCTAAAAATAGTTATTAATCTTTATTATTCTTCGCAGAGTATCTAGCATGACGCTACAGCCTGAACTACTCGCTCGGTTTGAACAATACTACAATAGTTATAATGTTCATTGCGCACGTCTTCCATGCTCGTTCATGTATCAGTGTAATGGCGTTCTAATGTTTTGGAAAGGAAGGCGTATGGATTCAGAAAGCTAACCTATTAGCTGAGCTAGCTAACATCTTACTTGCTAAAGTATGCCTGTTAATTCAGCAGATATCCTTTCAGAACACATATAAAACAATGCTACGATGTCAGGGTTTCAATACAAATTTAAACAGTTAGTTTAACGTTTCAACCTCTATAACTCACCAATTACACGATGTAACTTAGGCCTCGACGCTAATGAATGAAAAGTGAAATGGCGGCTCAGCTTCTCCCGTCTGTATCATGGTCTGTATGCCTCCCTGTCCTGCTTCATTACCGCCACCCACCGAGTGGAAGTATGTACTGTAACCGTACATATTCTACATAGCCTATTACTACAGAATACAAAATATAATACTTTTTCTATATAACTAACTATTTAATAATTTCCTCTCAATTATAGTGTATTAAAGTACCTTACAATGGAAACAGGCCTGCCTACTCAAGTACAAGTATTTCATAATATAAGGTGGAGAACTGCATTGTAACTTCCCTTCACTGTCCCCCCCCCCCCCCATGCTGTTAAAGCTCGCTTAAAGACTACATTCACTTTTAAAACATGTCGGTCGCTGCACCGGTGACGGAGAAAAAAAAGACAATAAAAGAAGCTCCGCTTGCTCCCGTACGGTCCCGTCCGAGATTCTCTCTAGCTCGTAGTTATGTTAGTCCTTAACTTAAACTGGGTAATGTCATAAACAGGCATGTTATTTAGCCAAATATGTCAACATTAAATTGACGATACATGTACATAATAATCCGCTACCGGGTAGGTAAACATCACATACATGGAACGGATACGGCGGGACATGTCCGGTTCGCTAGTCATTAGTAAAATGTCCCTGTGCAACATGTTGTTTAGTTAAAATATATCTATACATATAATATGACAGTTTATAAGCATTGACACAACATAGTTAAAAGGATGATGTACTTACTTTCGTGATGTTGGGAAAAAGTGAATCTCTCGCTCGCGGCGTTCGCAGAGTATAGCCCGCCTACGGAGACGCTGATTGGTCAATTATTGGTTGCTGCGGGAGCGATTCTTGGTAGCAATACGGGCAATGATTGACCAGAGCTCTCAATTCTTGGTAGAATCTTGGTAGCAGACGTGAACGTGATTGGCTGTCGCTACCAAGAATGAGCTCGACTCACAGGCGACCGGGAGCGGTGCATGTTGTCTGTCATTACTTTCATCATGTTGTCTGTCATTACTTTCATGGAACTGTGTGTTTCTTTTGTGTCAAAACTTAAAAAAAACAAGAATGGTCATATTTTTATGATGTATTGGAATTGATCAAATATAATTAAAATCAAGACATAATACATCGAGTTCCTTGTGCAGGACTCGACTACGCGTATATCGAGTCTTAACTTAACGGCCCGTCCACACAGCGGCGCGCGTTGATGCTTGCCGGCGGGCGTGTCTGAAATTCGACCAACAACCAATCACATGAATCTCCCGCCCCTGACACACAAGCAGCGGTTTGATTGGCTAGAGCTTGTACTGGCATACGATTCGATTGGCTGACGCTTCTCAAAACACAATGAGACTAGTGTACTAACCACAAGTTGAATGTCTATTTTCGATACTTTTGCCCTTTCCTGGCTGCTTCCAAGAGTTTTTTGTTTGTAAGCAGTCTCTGGTACATGTCTGTGCACTCAAATGTGAAGTTGACACAAATGTGCAGCTCTGCCTTGACACTGTCCACATCCAGACGATTTCTCTCATTTCTCCATGCTGAGGTCATCATTGAGAACACACGTTCTGTATGGGCATTTCTACATGGGATGGAGAAGATGTAGGCGCTGACCTTCCTCAGATTCACAAGTGGGACTTCTGCTTTGGAAAACAGTTTGAGATACCGCTCCTCACTGTGGCATCCTTCCATTTCTGAAGAGCTGAGAACCATGCCATATTCCTCATAGAGTCCATCCATGTCAATGTCTTTCAGGCTGCAGGCTTGGACTGCATCACTGTATTCTCCATAGGACACAGCAGTTGTGAGGCCAAGCTTTGACACTTTACTATGAAAGCTGTTCTCAGAGAAGTCATACCTTTCACTCACGTATTTCTTGGCTCTTTCATAGAAAACAAGAAAATCAGCCTCACATTTCTTTGCCAGATCAGGGGTTAGCTGCTTGAGTTTGTTGTTCACAGCAAAGCCAAAAAATGCCTTCTCTCACGTTTCCCTTTCAGTTCAGTCATTACCTTAAACACAGAGGTTATGCTGAATGATTTGGCCTCAAGTGCTTCAATGCAGTCTGAAAACACTTTCAGAATGTGACTGAGGAAGAGAAAATACATCTCAGATACTTCGTTACCATCCTCTCCAAAGCATTTCCACAACATCTTGGAGCATTCCTCCTCACCGACACTCTGAAAGTAGCTGGTCAGGGGTCTCCAACACTTCAGGATTCTGTCAATAGATGGCAGCAGAGACAACCATCTCGTGACAACGTGCCGCAGCAGATTGCATTCCTCCACTTCCACAAACTCGCAGAATTCCTTCAACTGCGCCGTTCTGCTAGCTGAGATGCTAAAATGGCTATACACCTTAAGCACAACATTTTCAATGTCAATATCCAAGTTGCTTGCTGCATATCTTGTTGCATTGTGCAGAATATGGGCTAAACAGTTTGCAGCGAGCACGTCTTTTTGAACCAGTTTCAGTTTCTGATAAACACTGTTGTGTTTTCCATAGTTAACGCTGGCGTTGTCTGCTGCATATGCTGACATTTTGTTCACATCTAGTCCAGACATCTCCAGTTTAGATAGCAGCTGATTTGTTATAGCTTCTGACTTTTCGTTGCTATCACTGTAAAAATCCAACAGTGCATGTTTCACGCCCTCCTCAAAGTGAAAATATCTCAGTACAATGGGGAAACACTTGATCGTACCTTTGTTTGATGCATCACTTGCCACTGAATAATGCAGTTCATTTTCTTTTATATAATCCACATGCGTCTGGACAGAGTAGGGTGCTAGGACATTTTCGCACAAAGCTTTGGCCTTTGTTTTTCCACAGGTCATCCCTTTTGCTATTGATGAGTCGTTGTAGATTGTGCGATCAACTTTTATTCCACAGTCTACACTCCTGTATGACTGGTGATGCTTGACGGCATGATAAACTTTACAAAGTTCTGCAGCAGAGATTTTGTCATCTTGAGGCGATGAAGCTTCACGGAAAAACGATAAAAGTGAAGAGGCACCTGCGCTTTGATCGTTGCTTTTGTGCTTATCTGTGTTAGCATGTCTGTCGACGGCACCTTTTCCTTTGCTGCTTACGTCCACATCGCAACGACACAACGTGCAAAAAGCATGGAAGTCGTCCTTTCGGCTTTTTGTGAGGAATCCATGCTCTTTCGACCAGTCAGGATTAAATGAAGTCTTTCGTTTCGGCATTTCTGCGGTTTAACCCTACCGCTAACTAGGTGGAGTTGGCTCATGAGCTAGTCGGCTAGCGCTAACGTCACTCTGTGCCACAGTGCCCTGCGGTGAACGTGACGTCAAGAAGCACATGGCTAATTGTTTACGTTTATGAACCAATGAAATACAAGATATTTATTTGACATCGCATTCAGCCAATAATTTGTAAAACCACAAGTCTTACGGGGGTATATACTTACACATAACTTATTATTTGTATTTCTTTGTATAATTGTCTATTTTTTGTATACCCTAAAAGTATAAAATAGGGATGAGCTCAAAAGGAGGACAAATGAGCGTCGGCTCAAGGCTGCGCCGGCAGACGGACACAGACATCGAAAACCGGACTGTCCGACCTAAAACCGGACGTATGGCCACCCTATTAAGGACACAAGTTCACTCGCTTTTTTTTGCATACAAGTGATCCAGCTATTGTATTACAATAATTAGCAGTAATGGGTATTGCGGCGATTTTTAAAACGTCCAATTTCTGGGACGTTTCAGGCGTCTACTTCTGCACCAAGTAGGACACTGGTTAATAATATTGTAGTGTGTTCAAGTAACCAAGGGATATAGTAAATAAGTACAAGATGTGCACAGTCAATGCACTGTTGTTGGGGGGAGAGACCGCCCCTTCCATATGAGTGTGTGTGTACGGCGGGCATGAGGCGTGCATGACGAGACGAGTTGTGTTCGTTTGTGGAAAAGTCATACTCAGTGCGGCAGGGGCGGACTGGGGGGAAAAAGCGGCCCGGAGATTAATTGACAGACAGGCCCACTTAATGCGCGGCATGTATCGGCCGGCCGGCGACGAAAGTATGTTGCTTAACAAAAAACCCTATGCCTTTTATGTTATTTTGGACCATTATTCATATAGTAATCACATTACTTTAGCCCTTGAGTTGCCTAGAGCAAAATAGTTACAGCATATATTTAGTGATTTTAATGTTAACAGATCATTGATGCAAACACATTTTGACCCAATTTGACTTGACACATGGAATAAAACATGGGCGTAGGAAGCATCCTCAATGTGGGTGAGACAATTTAACAGGGGGTGTGGGCAGGTGGTGGACCTCACCTCCTCTAGGGGGGCCCAGGGGCAAGCTCCCCCGGGAAGATAAGATTTTTAAATGGTGAAGTTAAATGCATCAGTCTGGTCCATTTTGAGAGCAAAATTAGGGACTAAATCTACGGCAGTCAGTAGGGGCTTGGACTATGAGCCGTAGGGTCGCCGGTTCAAGTCCCCGACCAGACCTATTTGGAGTGTGGACTTCTACTTGGAGAGGTCCCAGTTCACCTCCTGCCGTGGTGCCCTTGAGCAAGGCACCAGACATCCCCCTTCCCCCTTCCCTCCCATTGCTCCGCGGGCGCTGTACAATAGCTGCCCACTGCTCCTAGTGCTAGACTCCTGGTACTAGGATGGGTTAAAAGTAGTGCTGTCAAAATTATCGCGTTAACGGCGGTAATTAATTTTTTTAATTAATTGCGTTAAAATATTTAACGCATTTAACGCATGTGACGAATGGCCCGCCCCATACGTGCCCCCAGTGGCAGCGCCAGGGTATGGCTGGGGTAGGCTACACCCATACCAAGAAATGGCTTAGCCCCACCATGAAAAATGATGTAGCCACGGTTTTGAAAACTTTTGTCACGTAGTGATGTCTTCTCAATAGAACATCTTTGATAACGGCGTGGTGTTGTTGCAGGAAGTCCCGACGGAGAATACTTTTGCTGTAGGTACAGTAAGATGTACACATGACTGGTACGCAGGTTATATGTGCCTAATCTGAAATGCGTACCGTCACTTGTGTCACAAAGTGCATTTGCGTACCGAGTACTTGTGAAGCTTTTCCAGAAGGCGGTTAGATCACCGGACGACAGAGTCGGTCTCCGTGTGCACAGACAGGGCTGCTGTTAACGTCGGTCTGTACAACGGACTTGTGCCAAAACTAGCCAACCGGCTGCGGAGGGAGACTCCCCCCCCCCCCTTCACTGGAGAACTGCGCTAAAACAGCTGATCACAACGTTCACACTCTGTGGTCACGAAGTACTCCACTAGCCGCCGCCGCCCCCTCTGTCGACTTTCCTGAAGTACTCCCCGTTGATAGAAATCAACACGTAATGAATTAAGACCCCACGGTTTGATGATTGATAGGTGTGTGGGTTGTCTTTCATTTTGACATGCAGAAAAAATGTTATAATAAACATAGATACTGTATGTTAAATGAATATATCCGCCTTCTTTCATTTATCTTTCCATTCCCACAACAATACATAAATAAATGGCATATTTTGGACATAGTTCTAATGGTGATTAATCATGATTAATTCATTTTTAAGCTGTGATTAATCTGATTAAAAATTTTAATCGTTTGACAGCCCTAGTTAAAAGCAGAGAACACATTTCACTGTGTGTGCTGTGTGCTCTGCATGTGACCATTAAAGAGGGTTTCATCCCTCCCAATTCTTCTTCTTCTTCTTCTTCTTCTTCTTCTTCTTCTTCTTCTTCTTCTTCTTCTTCTTCTTCTTCTTCTTCTTCTTCTTCTTCTTCTTCTTCTTCTTCTTCTTCTTCTTCTTCTTCAACACCCATATAAAACAGAACTGTAAACAGATTAACTTTTTCTTTCAACATTTATTTGAACATCAAGTGGAGGCAAAAGTGACTGCACCCAAAACAATAAACCTGCGAGCTAACTAGCCTTGCCCACGTTCTTCTCCACAGCCGCGCGACCTCTGAGTCAGACGTCACTTCTCCCTTTTCTATCCTACGGGTACAGCCGTACAGCCACTCCCCCTGAACCCTGTTGTAACAACATAATACACTTTTTGGGGATGCAGCTTGGGATGTGAGGACATGGCTTAGAAAGGGCGTGTCGCCTTCTGTCCTGCCAGTGTTGGCAGGACATTAATTAAAATGTCGAACTCGGACTTCATTTTAAGGACATTTCGGCCAGGGGTGTAGAGCTATATTTGTTTAAGCACCGAATCGGCAAAACAGGAGAGTGTATGCACCAGTCTGCCTTGATCTATGAATTCATGTCTGTGACTCTCACAGTATCTGCTGCCCACAGCTGTTTTATAGAAGGAACACCTCCTTCACTTCATGTAATCTCTGCAGCACCAGGAGGCAGCGGGAGGGTTAACTCAGCCTCTGAGAAGACGAGCGCGCAGTGCCTTTCACGCACCGCCTTCGCTGTGTTCACCTTCAGAATCATTAGAAAGGCTAAAGAGCGGTGTGGCTGATGTGTTTGAACCACACACTCCTCTACACACACACACACACACACACACACACACACACACACACACACACACACACACACACACACACACACACACACACACACACACACACACACACACACACACACACACACACACACACACACACACACACACGTACGTACGTACGTACGCACACACACACACACACACACACACACACACACACACACACACACACACACACACACACGATTTAAACGCAGACTTTTGTTCCTCCATGTTTCGTTGTTATTGTTTCACTGAGCGACCCGCACATTTTTTTCAAACGCTCCCCTTTTTGGTCCATCTGCGCGGTTTTGTGCGCTGTGATGATTCGGCTGTACCTTTAGTAATGAATATTAAATGTTGTGAGGAAATCTTTCCACCAATAATTCCAATAAGTAATCCAAAATGTATTCACTTCAGGTTTACGAAAGTAACTGTAATCAGATTACTCGTTTTTCAAATGTAACGCGAGCTGAATACAGTTACTTGATTTTTGTATTCTGATTACGTAACGCTGTTACATGTATTCCGCTAAAAAATATATATATATTTTTTTTTATAAACTTTTTTTTTTTTTTTGGCCCACACACAGCACCGGCCCACCGGGGAAACTCCCGGTATTCCCAATGGCCAGTCCGCCCTTGCAGTGCGGTGAACGCTGGCTTTATTGCTACTGTATCCGTAGCACCCCACGCAATAGTTGGGACTGTGTACTGACGTCAGTGAAAAAGGTTTGCCCCCCCCAAGCGCAAATGTCAAACTCCGCCTATGAAGCTAAGATATGTATACATATATCTTAGTTGTTAGCTTGACATGCTCGTTCAGTTAGCATTTATATATATATTTAGATGTACATATATATGTATTCCATTCCTTTACATTGAATATTTAAAATACAAATGAGCAAAATAAACACAATTACACTGCGCTAAACAGCCAAATCGACAAACAGCCGAGAATCTAAGTAGTATGTATTGATATCTAAAACCACAAGACGTTAACCTACATGTCTCTTTAAATATCCTTGCGTCAGCGTCTCACGTGTTGGGCGCGCTCTCTTCTGAACATATTTTGAAGTACAACTTCCTACAGGTTCAACCTCCACTGTCTTGCTGCGGCTGCAGCTGGACACTTCTCGAGGCTTGTGTTGTTTTAGGACAGTGACGTCACCGATAACAAATGAAGCCTCGCTGCCCGTCGATACCACGTGCAGGGGCGCCGTAAGGGGGTGAAAAGTTAGGACGATTCTAAGGGCCCGTGACTGACAGGGGCCCCAAACATTTTTAGAACATTAAGAAACATTTTTTAAGTAACCTTTCATCAATCATCAACAATTAACATTAATGTAACGTTAAATTGATAATGTACTCACTAAACTTACGATTCATTTAACTTTTTTTCTTCCAAAAATTAATTATCCAAAGCCTACACCCCCCTCTATTTACATGAAATGGTTTGGTCCTGCCTCCAAACGCTGTGCGGCACCGCTCTTTCTGGAAGCAGAGAGTGACGGCCCGTCCACACAGCGGCACATCGTGGGAAGCGACGCGGAGCGTTGCTGGCGTGGCTGGCTGCAAAAGTTGAGCAATGTTCAACTTTTGACGCCTCGGCAGAAGCGTCAGCCAATCGAATCATATGCCAGTACAAGCTCTAGCCAATCAAACCGCTGCTTGTGTGTCAGGGGCGGGAGATTCATGTGATTGGTTGTTGGTAGAGTGTCAGACACGCCCGCCGGCAAGCGTCAACGCATGCCGCTGTGTGGACAGGCCGTTAGACAAATCTTCCACCGCTTCCAACGCTTCTCTGCCCATTGACTTTGAATGGGGATGACGTCACTTTGCCTCGCTTTTCGCCGAACTGCATTGTGGGGGAGCGAAGATTTTCAGGATGTCCAGGATTTCTAGGATTCAAAAGTTGAGCAATGTTCAACTTTTGAAGCTGAGCTGGAAGCGTCAGCCAATCAAATCCCGTTTATGCAAATCTGACAGTAGAAGCGCTAGCCAATCAAACCGCGTGTAAGCAGGGAGAACCAGACCGCAGTTCATTTCCTCATATTCCAAATGAGAAATTACGGTAGCAAATCACCCGTTTCTTTACGACCAGACTATTTACCGGGATACAAACCGGAGGAACCAGGCATGGAGGGAGGTGGGAGAGACAGTGGGTGAAACTGGTAGGTTTTCGCCTGTTTGGGGAGTTTATATATATATATATATATTGCTCGCATAAAATCCCCGGGTTTTTTTGCTTTGTATGTCGGGGGCGGGAGATTCATGTGATTGGTTGTTGGTCGCGTTGCTCGCAAAAAATCCCCAAGTTGTCAGACACGCCCAGCTCCAAGATTTTCAAGATTTTTGAAAAGCTGCTGTGTGCACCCAGTACTGTTAATATCTTCACATAAAATGCTGAGGTTTTTAATGTCACTGCTCTTTTAGCTGACATTTAATAAAGGCAGGTACATTTTTAGCAGCTATTCATACTAAATCAGTTGTCCCTCCCCCTAGTGCCAGGACCAACAGATCCATCTCTATGCTCCGCAGCCCTGTCCCCCCATAATGCTTTGCAGTCTTGCCATGCTGTCCATTGAAAGCCAGTTGGCTAGAAAGCTGGACTTCAAGGACTTGGTCAGTGACTTTGCCGGTAAGAAGGCTAGGCGCTGGGCTCTTGGTGAGTAAGGCTGAGCCAGGGCTCGTGATAACTGTTAAAGGGCGAGGCTATGGTAACGATATTGGATCAAAACACACCAGATGCATGATGAGAAAAAGACTGAGAACAGGTAATAGGCTCTGATTTAGCACCACCATCAGGCCTTTTCACTTCCATTTCCATTTTGTTGTCCGTTTACACTTTAATACCCGCTTATTTTGTAGTTGGTATGCATATTTAATTAAAAAATCTGCTGCTGATGTTTTTTTTTTTGTTATAGCTTTTTATAAATGATAATATTGGTGTTAATGTTCACTTTATTTTAATTTAAGAGGTCATGTATATTTAAGTGATATGTTCCAGTCAAACATCTTATTACAAAGGCATGTACACCACACTGTCAGACCGAACAGTACAAGCTTCTTGAAGAATATGGGTTGTTTTAACCCAAACATTTATAAAAGTGAATTCACCTCTAATTTTCTGATGACTATGAACTGATTTGTAATATTGTGTATACAGTATTCATCCACTTTGGGTCATATTGGGGATTGTACTCAAATGTTTTTACTGAATCTGTCTGACGTCATCACGTATGTGCTCCGCCCCGACTGTTCTTCTCATCCATGCGTTCATTTGAGTCCGCCATTATAGCTCCTCTCGGATGAAATCACTCAAACTTCCAGAAGTATACTTTGCCCACCGTGGTCTCGAGTCTCACTGCCGGAATTTGACCGCGCTACTCTGGTAAGTTAAGTCTTGCCTTTGCACAGTATTTAAATGATGTTTTATTAATTTCTGCACTTTGTGTCGCATGGTGTTTGATTTGAGCTCCTGTTAGCTAGCCTAGATGTAATATCTGCCTCACTTGAAAAATGATTTAAACGTGTAAGACAGTATTTTATATTGCTTTAAGTTATATCTCAAAGTGGAACGTTTGTGTTGCAAAAGTTATCTGGAAAATTCGAACCGCAAATGGCGGCAGTTTTTTTTCTTCTTTTTTGTTACTGCTTGCATGTCTGAGCATATTATTAACTTAGAGGATTTACGTTCATTTTATTCACTACAATTACCATAACCGTGCATTGTGCATGTTTGTAAAAGCAAGCTAACTTGAAATACTAGACTATTCATTTTACCTACTGTAACCCCAGCTTCTATGAGTATAGGCGAAGCCCTCTAAGTGCGGGGCCCCACTGGCTCTACGAATAGCTGAAGAAAAGTTATTTTGTATGGGAGCAGATTGCCGGGCCTCCTTCCTATTTATACCGGAAGGAAGCCCGAGGGTGGGGCCCACCTTGCGGGTGGGCGTGGACTACAAGTGTTTCAGTGCTGCGCGGGGGCACAGGGGGATTACCCAATAGCGATAGCCTTACGGTACGTCCACACAGCAACTTCAGAAGAATCTTCCACCGCTTCCAACGCTTCTCTGCCCATTGACTTTGAATGGGGATGACGTTACTTTGCCTCGCTTTTCGCCGAACTGCATTGTGGGGGAGCGAAGCGAAGATTTCCAGGATGTCCAGGATCTCCAGGATTCAAAAGTTGAGCAATGTTCAACTTTTGAAGCTGAGCTGGAAGTGCCAGCCAATCAAACACGTTTATGCAAATCTGACAGTAGAAGCGCTAGCCAATCAAACCGCGTGTAAGCAGGGAGAACCAGACCGCAGTTCATTTCCTCATATTCCAAACGAGAAATTACGGTAGCAAATCACCCGTTTCTTTACGACCAGAACTATTACCGGGATACAAACCGGAGGAATCAGGCATGGAGGGAGGTGGCAGAGACAGGGGGTGAAACTGGTAGGTTTTCGCCTGTTTGGGGAGTTTATATATATATATATTGCTCGCATAAAATCCCCGGGGTTTTTTGCATTGTATGTCGGGGGCGGGAGATTCATGTGATTGGTTGTTGGTCGCATTGCTCGCAAAAAATCCCAGCTCCAAGATTTTCAAGATTTTTGAAAAGCTGCTGTGTGGACGTACCGTTACGGCCCGTCCACACAGCAGCTTCAAAAAAAGCTTGGAGCTGGGCGCGTCTGAAGCTTGACCAACAACCAATCACATGAATCTCCCGCCCCTGACACACAAGCAGCGGTTTGATTGGCTAGAGCTTGTACTGGCATATGATTTGATTTGCTGGCGCTGGCTACTCCGAAGTCGGACCGCTATGCTACCCACAATTCAGTTCTGCGAAAAGCAAGGCTTCCAACGCGTCTGCCCATTCAAAGTGAATGGGCAGACGCGTTGGAAACCGTTTTTGAAACTGTCGAAGCTGTAGTGTGGACGGGCCGTTAGAGGGCTTCGCCTATACTCATAGAAACTGGGGTTACGGTGTGTGTTAAGATGAGAGATAAAAACCATCCTTGATTGCAAAGTTAATGCAGACTACCTTTGCCCTGCGGCGCAATGAGATAATCAATGATGAGCTACCTGTTGGAGAGATCCTGGAACTCTGGCCTGGAGTCACAGGTGAAAATATTTTAGATATTACAACTATATAATAATTGTGTGTGCCTTTTGTCACTGATAACTTTGGCATGTTTACTCAGATTTAGCATGTCATGTTTCTGTTTATCACAGGATAACGAACCTCAACCTGAAGAACCACTTTTACGCGGAGTTGGATCGGCATGCTGTTGAGCTTGTTCAGGAAGAAGGCACCACGCAAAGGCGAAGTGTCTGAAGTTCAGCTCTTCACCGCCTATGACCTCCAGGTGAGTCGGTTAAGCCTCTTGGTGTTTTATTATCATACTAGAGTGGATTTTCTGTGTGTGTGTTGGGGGGCGGGGGGTCAGCCTGATAGATTTCCATACTTGTGTTTGGGGAGGGAACAGCAGTGTTAATGTTATTGCACCTTGTTGTTGTGCTAATGAGATACAGGTGGGATCGCAGACGCTTCAATTGCTTCAAAATGGTAATCTCTTCAGTCATGGAAAAGCCCTCGTGATATAAATTGTTGTGTGGCTATGCTGTTTAGCATTTATCCATGGTAAAACAAAGATATGTTTTCGCACTCAAGGATCAAGGTGACGTCCATTTCTGCATAAGGATGACTCCAGGTTTCTGAGGCTGTGGCATGTAAGTCAGCATAATAACTGTTTTGAATGTATGTGACAGATCATCAAAAAATATTGTTTCTTATAAATATACATACACACACAGACAGACACACGCACAAAGACACACACACACACATACATAGACACGCATACACACATAGACACACATACATAGACACACATACACACACATAGACAGACATAGATACACATACACACACACATACACACACACACACACACACACACACACACACACACACACACACACACACACACACACACACACACACACACACACACACACACTACACACACACACACACACACACACACACACACACACACACACACACACACACACACACACACACACACACATACATAGACACACATACATACACACACACAGGCACACACACAGACACACCCATAGACAGACACATACACAGACACACACATACACACACATACATAGACAGACACACACATACACACAAACAGACACAGACACACACATAGATACACACACAGACACACACAGACACATACACAGACACACACAATCAAGAGAGGGCTTTCTTTCCTGCAGCACCAGTGTTCAATACAAAATAATCTCTAGTGTTCCCCATATTTGTTTGTATGTGTAGTAAATATATATTCAGTTTCCAGTTTATTAGGTACAACTAGCTAATAGTAACAGTCTAATACAGTGATGCAATACATAATACAATTATGAAGGTTATACATATTTTTTCTGTAGAAAGAATTTATGTCAACTGATTGGTTATTTTAGAGGCTGAAGTTTCTGGTGCAATGCGAATAGGCGTTTCCTTAAACCCACGTTATGCTCAAAACATTAGGTTATTTGATGTGATATGTCACTGATGTGTTTTTCAGCAAACATATTTCTGAGATAGCTAAGGCAATTTGGGGTAATGGGTAACGTGTATCTGTTCTTGTCATGCAGCATCTGATATTTAAGAAGTGTGTTACATTTGAAATGGCAGAAAGTCTTGTTGCAATTTCCAGATATTAAAAGAGGTCCTTTGAGTTTCTCTGGTAATTATCAATAGTAGCAATTAAGTGAATACTGTTCAAACAATACTTGTGTTTGTGTTTTATATTGATTTCTCTGTTTTATCCTTTCATAAATGTGAGGACTAAAATGGCTATGAACAAAGGGCTAGTTGCAGTAAACAGGGTTTTATTGCTCAAATGTAACACACTTCTTAAATATCAGATGATAATAATCTGCAATCATCAACCTTTTTATTTGAGTAAATCATTCAATCACACAAACAAAGGCCAAATATATTTAAACAAATGAGAAAATTACTCTAATATTGACTCCAATCAAGTCCCATCCAATTAACAAAACAATCCAACACTGTCCTGAAGACAGAACCCAGAGAAACCACTAACCAGGATGACAGTCTGTAACACAGTCAGGAGACCTTTACAAACGGCCCCGCCCCCCCCGCACACAGATGGGAGAGAGAGATCTCGTCTGGATTGGAAAGCTCGAAAATACATCATAGACGCATGTTGTAGTCTTATTGCATATTAGAAACGGAGTTGGCGAAACTAAAACTGCGATATAATGTGTATGTAGCAATAATACATATGACATATATTTTTTAAATGTCTCCAGTACCGATAAAAAGTCCGATAACACCGGAGCTTAATGTTACCACTGTCTTTAATAATTCCGGCCCGGGGCCCGTTTAATACCGGGGCTCGGTACCCATCCCTACATGGGGAGAGGCGCAGCATATTGCTAAGGACTAAATACGATGGAGAGTTCTCATCTCAGCCTTATTACCCATAGGGGATAAAGAGGAGTAAGTAAATAAAGAGGCCGGCGCTCCAGGGTCTGGTCCTGCTGTGCGTTTTTGTGATGTAACGGTAAAACATTTCATAATTCCTCCACGGGATGCCATTGTACATCACTCAACCCGCGAAATACACACACTCAGTACATAGCTAGACCCGCAAAAGGGCCCGGAATTTGCGGGCACAGCCAGCTGGGTGGCTGGCTGACAGCCAGCGGCACAGCTGTAGCTAGATGTGTGTGTATTTTGCGGGTTTCTAGATGTTTTGTGCGTGTGTGTTTATGTTGACAAGGAGGTTTAATAACTGTGTGCTACACAAAACGTGCAGTCGGTTTCATTTCCATCGCCGTTTGTAGTAGAGTTAGCAGGGTATTTTTATTTTAACTCTCGTCCCAAATTCGTCCCAAAATTATTTTTTATCCTCCCCGACACTATTTTTTCCGACGACGGGACGTCCTTAAGCTCGAGCCCTGGTCGCGGTCGGACTTCTCCTGTTCAGTGCCAGGTCGACAAATGCCACGCTCTGCGGCCCAGAGAAGATTGCTGTTGTCATAGAGGGGGACAAAGTTATCGAACTCCCCACACTGGCTGAGGCATTCATCCATCTTTTCGCATTGATCTATGCCCTCCATCTGAGTTACCCGAAAGAGTTGGCAAACACTTTCGACTTCATCCAGAAAGTATTGATGGGCCTGGATGAGGGGAACATGAGGCCCAGGGTATTGAGCCTAAAAAATGAGCTTCTCATATTTTAGTCATCCTACAATATAACACACACACTCCCTTGTGGCTGGACGCTGGCGTTGTGCCCCACACACACATACACACACCACACTCCCTTGTGGCTGGACGCTGGCGTTGTGCCACACACACACCACACTCCCTTGTGGATGGACGCTGGCGTTGTGCCCCACACACACATACACACACCACACTCCCTTGTGGCTGGACGCTGGCGTTGTGCCCCACACACACCACACTCCCTTGTGGATGGACGCTGGCGTTGTGCCCCACACACACATACACACACCACACTCCCTTGTGGATGGACGCTGGCATTGTGCCCCACACACACACCACACTCCCTTGTGGCTGGATGCTGGCGTTGTGCCCCACACACCACACTCCCTTGTGGCTGGACGCTGGCGTTGTGCCCCACACACACCACACTCCCTTGTGGCTGGACGCTGGCGTTGTGCCCCACACACACACACCACACTCCCTTGTGGCTGGACGCTGGCGTTGTGCCCCACACACACACTCTTTAAATCTGCTCTATGCATTGTAATATGTGTTACTGTTCAAGTTTGTTTGTAAATGTTAAAAAAGGATGGAAAACATTGTCACATACATTGGTAAAGTATGTGTCACTTAATAAAACAGTAATTTGCATTTAAATGGTCAGTGTTAAAGTGATTTTTAATGTTTAGTCAAAATGTTAACTTAGGGATTTTGAGTTAGAGTTAACTAAAAATGTCGATGTAATCGGTTTCAACAAACGTTTTAAGTATTCGACATTCCGTTTTGAGTACTACTCAATTTTAATTCATATAGAGAACCGCAGTGACGCGTCGTAAAACCTGGAAATAAACTTCTTCCGGTTCCTTCGTGAGAAACCAATGCAAATTCTCCATAGGATTTTGGAAAATAGCTCGAAATAAGATCTGTGGTTGACACACATTTAAGAGAGGGATCACGTTTTGTTCAGCCGGATAATCTCCACATGTCTACCCTACTTCTATAATTTTTTAATCATAAATCTAGTCGCCAAAAGCGAAATGCTAACGTTATGCTATAAACGAACTACAAGCCAGTACAGCAGCAGGGTCGCACGACTTCAACGTCACGCCAACTTAAGATCGTTTCAACTGACTTGCACTGAAACTGCACTTTGAACACTTTAAATATATTAACATTTTAAACTGTATACCCCGGTTATCTAGGCCCGTTTTGTTTTATGTATACCACGTTTATCTAGGCCCGTTTTGTTTTATGTATACATGTTACACTGGGAAACGATATTTCTGGATGTATAACACATGTAGAATTTTTGACAATAAAGCTGACTTTGACTTTCGCGTGCTTGCATATTTTAACAAAGCTTTTAATTTTAGCCACACTGAATTTAACTAGAAGTCATGGCGGTCAATGACCAGTCTGATATCGTTTTACAAAGATGACAAGAAGAGTGTAGATAGAGGAGAGAACCACTACAAGTCAGGACACGTACAACAGTGCAGCCTAGATGAAGGTGTGCTTACCGGTGTTGTCAGGGCTAGCATGAGGGACAAGGTTTATAGAGTCTGTGAGTAGTTATAGCAAGAGTACCGTTAACCTAGAGTGAATTTATTCACATTAATTCCCATCAACAAATCCATTTTGTGTCACATGAAATCTTTATTAGGCAAGTTTATTTATATAGCACCTTTCAACACAAGGCAATTCGCAAGGCAAGTGCTTTACAAAAAATGAAAGACATTAAGAAAATGGCATTTAAAATCAGTCATTAAAAATAAAAGCTAATAAAATAAACATAAAAAGAAATAGTACATGGATAAAAGTTACAGTGCATTCTAAGATATGAATAGTTCAATTAAAAGCAGCGACAAAAAGAAAAGTCTTCAGCCTGGATTTGAAAGTAGTCAGAGTTGCAGCGGACCTGCAGGTTTCTGGGAGTTTGTTACAGATATTTGGAGCAAAATAACTGAACGCTGCTTCTCCATGTTTAGTTCTGACTCTGGGGACAGAAAGCTGACCAGTCCCTGAAGACCTGAGAGATCTGGATTCCTGTTTTTAGTCTTACGCATCCGACCTGGAAAACTTTGCAGCCAATCTTATTTGTTACAGTGTACCGTGCACCAGGTCCTTATTCAGAATTCTTATCAGAATTCTCTGAGTTTGATCAACTTTGGTTCTTAAAACAGACAAAGTAATTATCGTAGGTGACTTTAATATTCATTTTGACGATGATAAAAATAGCCTTACTGTTGCATTTAACTCTATATTAGATTCTGTTGGTTTCTGTCAGAGTGTAAATAAACCAACCCACTGCTATCATCACACTCTCGACCTTGTTCTGACTTATGGTATTGAAATTGAGCAACTATTAGTCGAACCGCATAATCCTGCTTTATCCGACCATTTCTTAGTAACTTTTGAAGTACTGTTACGAGACTACAAAGCATTAGTCAAAAGCTCCTGCAGCAGAAACCTATCTGTAACGGAGCGTCCACACTACAGCTTCAAAAATAGCTTGGAGCTGGGCGTGTCTGGAGCTTGGGGATTTTATTCAAGCAACACGGCCAACAACCAATCACATGAATCTCCCGCCCCCGACATACAAAGCAAAAAACCCCGGAGATTGTATGGGAGCAATATATATATAAACTCCCCAAACAGGCGAAAACCTACCAGTTTCACCCACTGTCTCTGCCACCTCCCTCCATGCCTGGTTCCTCCGGTTTGTATCCCGGTAGGTGAAGAGGGTCTGGTCATACAAAACCGGGTGATTTGCTACGGCGATAGTTAGTTTCTCCTCCGACTTTTTTTGAAATATAGAAATGAACGGCGGGATATCTCTCCCAGCTTAGACGCGGTTTGATTGGCTACGGCTTCAGCTGTCAGATTTTGGGAAACGGGATTTGATTGGCTGGCGCTGGCTACTCCGGCGTCTCAGGCGACAGAAGTTGAACATTGTTCAACTTCTGTCGCCTGAGACGCCTGAGACGGACCGCTCTGCTACCCACAATTCAGTTCGGCGAAAAAGCGCGGCTACGTGACGTCACCCCATTGAAAGTGAATGGGCAGATTGGAGCTTTCGACGCTGTCGACGCTGTAGTGTAGATGGGCCGTTAGTGCTATAGCCACATTTAAGGAAGAGATTCCACCAATACTTAACTCGATAGCATGTCTGCATGTAGGGGAGGAAACTTATACAAAATGTACACCACCCCAAATTGATCATGTTGTTGATAGTGCTATAGATGCGCTGCGAATACAATTAGACTCTGTTGCTCCTTTGAAAAAGAAGAAAATAAAACAACATAGATTAGCTCCATGGCATAATGCCGAAACCCGCAAAATAAAGCAAAAGTCTAGACAACTTGAAAGGATATGGCGTTCCACTAAACTTGAAGAATCTCGTTTAATTTGGCATATTACTCTCAATGAATATAAGAAAGCACTGCGTAAAGCGAGAGCAGCCTACTACTCTTCATTAATAGATGAGAATAAGAATAATGCAAGATTTCTTTTCAGCACTGTAGCCAGGCTGACAGAGAGCCACAGCTCCATTGAGCCTTCTATTCCCATAGCACTCAGTAGTAATGATTTGATGTGCTTTTTTAACCATAAAATTGTTACTCTTAGAAACAAAATTAATGACCTCTTGCCTTTGACCAGTATAGTGTTATCAACAGCTCCCGGAAACGTAAATTCTAATATTACACTAGTTAGTAAACTAGAATGCTTTTCAGCCATAAACCTTGAACAATTACATTCAATGATTCTCTCTTCTAAACCATCAACGTGCATGTTAGACCCAATTCCAACTAAGCTGTTGAAGGAAGTTTTTCCATTAATTAGCACTTCTTTATTAAATATTATGAATATGTCTTTATTATCAGGCTATGTTCCACAATCATTCAAAGTAGCAGTGATAAAACCGCTTCTTAAAAAGCACAACCTCGATCCAGAGGTTTTAGCCAACTATAGACCTATTTCTAATCTTCCGTTCCTCTCAAAGATTCTTGAGAAAGCGGTCGCAAAACAGCTGTGTGATTACTTAAAAAACAATGATTTATTTGAAGATTTTCAGTCTGGCTTTAGAACACATCATAGCACAGAGACAGCTCTGGTTAAAGTCACAAATGACATTCTAATAGCCTCAGACAAGGGACTTGTCTCTATTCTTGTTTTGCTCGATCTCAGTGCTGCATTTGATACTATCGACCATGATATCCTATTGCAAAGACTAGAGCACTTAGTTGGCATACAGGGAACTGCTTTAGGCTGGTTTAGGTCCTATCTATCTGAACGCTCTCAGTTTGTAAGTGTTAACGATGAATCTTCCACGCAAACCAAAGTTAGCCATGGAGTGCCACAGGGCTCAGTGCTCGGACCTATTTTGTTCACATTATATATGCTTCCGTTAGGCAATATTATAAGGAATCATTCTGTAAACTTTCATTGTTATGCGGATGATACTCAACTATATTTATCAATCAAGCCTGATGAAATTAATCATCTAAATAAAATTCAAGACTGCCTTAAGGACTTAAAAACGTGGATGACCTTAAACTTTTTGATGTTAAACACGACCAAAACTGAAGTTATTGTACTTGGCCCGAAGAATCTACGAAACAGATTATCTAAAGATATACTAACTATGGATGGCATTAATTTGGCCTCCAGTGAGACTTTAAGGAATCTTGGTGTTATATTTGATCAGGATTTATCCTTTAACGCCCACATAAAATCAATTTCAAGGACCGCCTACTCCATCTACGTAACATTGCAAAAATCAGGCATATCTTGCCTCAAAACGATGCAGAGAAACTAGTCCATGCATTTGGTACTTCTAGGCTGGATTATTGTAACTCTTTATTATCAGGGAGTACCAAGAAGTCAGTCAAGTCGCTTCAGCTGATTCAAAATGCTGCGGCTCGTGTACTAACCAGAGTTAGGAAAAGGGACCACATTACTCCTGTTCTGGCTGCCTTACACTGGCTCCCTGTAGAACACAGGATAGAATTTAAAATTCTTCTTCTCGCCTACAAAGCCCTTAATGGGCAGGCGCCATCTTACCTTAATTGCGTTCCAAGAATGCAGGGTTGTTGGTTGTTCCTAGAGTCTCTAAAAGTACAATGGGAGCCAGAGCCTTTTCTTATCAAGCTCCACATTTGTGGAATCAGCTTCCAGTTTGTGTTCGGGCGGCAGACACCCTATCCGTTTTTAAGAGTGCGCTTAAGACCTTCCTTTTTGATAAAGCTTATAGTTAGGGCTGATTAGATTCAGCCCCTAGTTTTGCTGATATAGGCTTAGTTTGTCGGAGGACATCTTACTTTTTCCTTCTCTCTGTCTATACCTGTGTACTCTCATGTTCCGATTAACCCAGCTTCCCCACATGTCTTTCTTTTTGGTGTCTATATACGCTGGGATCCGGAGACATGGGTGATCCTGCGGTCCTGTGTCCTGGATCGCGAGCCCTGGATCTTGAGTCGTGGCTGTGGTCCTGGATCATCGGTCCTGGATGGATATCCTCGTGGATTCATCTTCCTATTATACACACATGCATTTCCAAACATTTGGACTACCTATGTTGCAAATGTATTATCTTTTCAATTTACTCTCGGCATCTATTGCACGTCTGTCCGTCCTGGGAGAGGGATCCCTCCTCTGTTGCTCTCCCTGAGGTTTCTCCCATTTTTCCCTTTAAACTGGGTTTTCTTCGGAAGTGTTTCCTTGTACGATGTGAGGGTCTAAGGACAGAGGGTGTTGTATTGTCATACTGATATTCTGTACACACTGTGAAGACCACTGAGACAAATGTAACATTTGTGATATTGGGCTATATAAATAAACTGATTGATTGATTGATTGATTGATTGATTGATTGATTGATTGATTGATTGATTGATTGATCTGGATGGTTCATAATTTAGCAGGAGGTCAGACATTTATTTTGGGCCTAAACCATTCAGTGCTTTATAAACCAGCAGCAGTATTTTGAAATCTATTCTTTGACACACAGGAAGCCAGTGTAAAGACTTCAGAACAGGAGTGATGTGATCCACTTTCTTAGTGTCAGTGAGGACTCGAGCAGCGGCGTTCTGAATCAGCTGCAGCTTTCTAATAGATTTTTTAGTGAGACCTGTGAAGACACCATTGCAGTAGTCCAGTCTATTGAAGATAAAGGCATGGACAAGTTTTTCAAAATCCTGCTGTGATATTAGTCTTTTAATCCTAGATATGTTCTTTAGGTGATAGTAGGCTGATTTAGTAACTGTTTTAATGTGACTGTTGAAACTCAGGTCAGAGTCCATGACTACACCTAGATGTCTGGCTTTATCTGTTGGTTTGAACATTGCAGACTGAAGCTCAGCGCTAACTTTTATACGTTCTGCCTTGGCTCCAAAAACCATTACCTCAGTTTTATCTTTGTTTAATTGGAGAAAGTTCTGACACATCCAGTCATTGATTTGTTCAATGCACCTACTCAGTGTTTGAATTGGAGCATAGTCTCCTGGTGAAATGGTTGCGTAAATGTGTGTGTCATCTGCATAGCTATGGTAACTTATTTTGTTGTTCTTCATTATCTGAGCCAGTGGTAGCATGTAGATGTTAAAGAGAAGAGGCCCCAAGATTACAAATATTACACACCAGAAAACACAGAAATATCCATGAAATAAACATACAGTAGGCTATAAACAATTAAAGGGATAATTGGGAAGGCATTACAAATGTAAATATATTTTAAATAATAAAACAATCCCACCACCACAGGTATATACAGGAGAAGAGGGAATTCTCTCCACAAAATGTGAATGCCCACGTGGAGAATGGAAATGCAGTCATGCGGCAGTCAGTGGAAGAAGCCAAAGGCAGCTAAACGTACGCATTCAGTGGAGGAGCTATTTCCTCCAACCAATAACTCCCTCAACCCGCTGACAAGAGAGCCCACCTCCGAAGATTGTGACTGGCTGAGGGACAGACTCGGGGGCAGGTTCTCAGGAATCTCTTGGCTTCTCTCCCCCGAGCCAGAAGAGGAACACTTCAACTTGGAAACACTTACTGTTTCTGAAATTCTCAAACCTGTTGGGCATCAGGGACCTGAGGCAATGGTGGCAAGCATGGCATTGTCTGAGGAGCAACAGAGGGCAATTCAGGTGGCTGCCACTGGTCAGCGAACCAACCCAAACTGGCATTTGTTCAGGAAAGGAAGGTTGACTGCCAGCAGCTTTGGAGCTGTCCTGAGGTCAAAGCGTGTGACTGCTTCCCTTAGTGCCAGGGTGCTAGGGCAACAACAGGCCCTTGATGGTGTTTGTCTGTACAGTGGGGGACTATGAATGAATGTGAGGGCGTCAGGGCATTCACCACTGAAACCCAGATGCAGGTCCATGAGTCAGGTTTGTGGCTCTCCCAATCAGGAGTGTTGGGGGCATCTCCAGATGGTCTGGTAGGTTCTTCCGCTGTGCTGGAGGTAAAGTGTCCCTACGGAGCCAGGGAAATTACAATTATTGAAGCATTGCAGATCAAGGGCTTCTGTGTCAGTAAGGAAGAGAAACATTCAGCCTGCGTGAGGAGCATCCTTACTGGCACCAAGTGCAAGGTCAGCTTCACCTCACTGCAGGAAAAAAGAAGAAATTAAAAAATTGTGAATCGTTTTTAATTTACATTTACTCGCCTTTGCAATGTTGTGGTTGTTAGAGTGTTAGGTTTCCTGTCAGCTCGTCTGTTGGGAAGATATAAAATATTAGTTTCATGGAAGTCACACCGTCACATATAAGAGCGTTAAGACATACAGTACATAGGCTAAAACAAAACATCTAAAGATATAACCTTGCACTTTGTCTCGTGAACATTTTCACTATTTTGACATTTTTATAGATGGAAATTGAACTAAAGAAATAAATGGTAGATTAATCCATATTGAAAATAGGTGTCAGCTGCTACACTAATTATAATAGTTATATTTCTTAATTAATTAAGATAAGATATTACTGTATTGATCCCAATTTGGGAAATGTTTGTGTTGCAGCAGCATAACAGGAAAAACAAAAGAAGTTATTATATAAACAAAAGTATGTTAGGGATGGAATATTAAATTGAATATAAATGTAAAATGTACATGTGATTTTACGTCCAAGAGAAGCGATGGAGCAGAGCGTTCTCTGCCAGCCAGAGGTGATTTGTTATTAGTTCAATATGTCAAACTGATAACAATCTTTAGTCACATGGTGAAACGTTATGCTGCTTGTACTAATTAGACTTATCATATAAGCCACACAGGTTTTAATAGGATGTATTCATTATCTTTACTTATGTTGCGGTCTTTTCAGCAGCGCCATCTCTAAAACGGCGATACAGTCACTACCCATCATTTACATTTCACCGTGACATGGACAAAAATGTAACGTCAGCTTACCTCATGGCACGAATCCAGACTCTCCTTTGGAAAACATTGGTCGGGAAACGATAGAACGAGCACGTTTCATGCGAAGACCTGTGGCTGCAACCCGGAGCAAAGCAACAAACCATTGCGTAGCTAACTAGTAGCGCTAGCTTTAGCTAACGTTAGCTAACGAAACGAACTGCCGAGTACAATTGGAAAACACTGGTAATTAATTATTCTATAATTTGTAAAACTACGGTGTTAAAAACGACAATTTCAAAAATACAGATTCTAATGGTCAGATATAGATATACAGATACTAAAGATAGGCAGGTACTTGCTTTCAAGCAGAACACGAAGGAAAACAAACTTAGCGGGAGTGTTTACGTGTTAGGCGTAATGACATACAACGGCCTCGACAATTTCTGTAGTGCTATTCAGCCACTCGGTAACAACCATCGTTTTTCAGACACGTAAACTCTTCAAAAATCACCAGTGGGGTCACTGCTGATGTATTTAATGTCGTAGAACAAAACGTGATCTATCTCTTCAATGTGCGTCCACCACAGACCTTATTTCGAGCTATTTTCCAAAACCCTATGGAGAAAATGCATTGCTTTTTTGACGAAGGAACCGGAGGTGCTAAAAATGCTAACTTACTTCCGGGTTTTAGGACGCGTCACTGCGGTTCTGATGATGTTGTTAGTCCTTATTTTATTTTTGAAATGTCCTCCTCTGCTCCTACATGAAGTCCATAACAAACTGTGTATCCAATATATAAACACTCAGACCCTTATGGACACAAATGTCTTTAAACCATCATTTATTTTTCCACAGACTGTCAAAAAGCTAGTGTCTAGTTAATAGGTGATTATTGTTTCAAAACCCAGTGTCTATTTGTAAGATACTGTTTTAAAACTCAGTTTTAGCTTAAAGAGGGAGATAATGTCTGTTCCTCTTCAAATGTTAATCAGGGTCCAACCTGTATTGAGGAAAGCAAATGACGTAAGAATACAAAATAATCCAACCAACACCCACAGACACACTTTTTGTTTGTATTTCCTACAAACACTTTGACTTGGTTGAAACAGACTGTGTTGCATATTCACAGCTCTGACGGCAAATCACAGAGACATAAGCAGAACATTCAATTACAATATTTATTGGTATTACTTTGATGCGTATTAGTTAACAGATTTCACATAACTGTATTAGTTTAGTTGACAGACAATAATATAACATTAAAATAAAAAATAATAGGTTCAACTTAATACTATGGCTGCATGTAAAGTGTGAAAAACCGTAAACACCCAGAGAAAACCCTGTATGCATATTCACAGCTCTGACAGCAAGCAGAACATTCAATTACAATATTTTTTTTTTTACTTTGAGTAATGTGGGAAAAACCGGAATCACCCGGAGAAAACCCTGTCTACTGAAAAAACTAAACCTCGACTTTAATGAAATATATTAGTTAACACATTTCACATAACTGTATTAGTTTAGTTGATAACAATAATTTTACATTTCAATTTTAAAAAACAGAAACACCCAGAAAAAAAAACCCTGTACCCTGAGTGCTAAATAATAAATAATTCCCCTAAATAGTCCAAGCAGCTGCAGGAGAGCGTCTGAAAGGCTTCATGATCGCTCGGCCTACACCATGGAAGAACCTGCCGACGACGCCTCCCTTCTTTGGTTGGTTCGTCAGGTGGTATTTGAAGATGGAGGCCACTCCATCATCCGCTAATTGTTCTCCTTCATTCACTCTAACCAGCACCCTCGTCGCTCCGTCCCACTGCTTGCATAGTTCTTTGTAAACGACCTTGTCTATATTCTTGAAGGTTGCTGGGGTGATTTTGAAATCTTCTCCCTCCACTTTGGCCCATACTCTCTCAAAGAGGTTCTCTGCGACGGCCTTTGGATTTCCAAGTGAGCTGTTCTCCTTTGATTTGTTATACATCCGTGAAACCAGCTTCATCACAAGTACCTGGATCGACATTTTGATTCTCTCTTTCTCTGGAGATGTCTCCTTCCCCAATTCTGCACTTGAGTACGCAGAGTGACTGGCACCAACATACACAGTGTCTGCTGGTGTCAGGAAGTCAGGTGCATTCAACGCAATCTCCACTCTGTCACTGAGGCTGCCAGCCTGGTGGGTCATCCACCACCCGAACAGTCCAAAGAAGTGTAACAGTTTAGCTCTAATTTCTTGCAGCATGGCTTCACGCGGAGGGGCAACGAATATTCGTCTTACCCCTGGGACAATCTCTGGTTCTATCATCCCCTTTGTGGTGTTATTGAAGAGGAGATCACTTAGCATTTCATTGAACATCAGGCTTTTTCCCTCTAAAAGGTTTTGTAGTCCTAAATACACCTCGACCTCATTGTCTTTTTGTTCCTCAGACTCGTTCCTCAGCAGCTCCTCTACCTCCTCAGCGAAGGACGTCATCGACTCCACTGTCTCAACGTGGGATTCAGGGCAGAATTGTTCCTTCATGTCTGTCGCCATACGATAAATTGACAGTTTGGCAAACTGTTTGGCAAAAAAGTGTTTGATCTTTGTGCAGACTCCTATCAAGCACAGTTCGGGCATATCTTCAGGCTTGAAAATGTCTCTTTCAGAATCTCTAACCTCCAGGCTATTAGTCTCTTCAATGATGGACCTTACTATTTCTCCTGAAATATTATTGATCCACTCGGAGGTGTCAGATTTAAGAACCTCAATCTCCGTGTCTTTCATATTATCTAGAAGAGGTTCTTCTATTCCACAGAACTCTTTTATAATGATATTCTGGACAGCTTCGGTTTCAATCGCGAAGCTTCCTTCTGACCCTGTTGAGAGGCCTAAGTTCATGGGCAGAACAGACCTGCTGCTTAAAGCTTTGGACTGAACAGATTCAATAACTGAAGCTCTGGACTGAACAGATCTAACTGAAGCTCTGGACTGAACAGACCCAGTAACTGAAGCTCTGGACTGAACAGACCCAGTAACTGAAGCTCTGGACTGAACAGATCCAGTAACTGAAGCTCTGGACTGAACAGACCCAGTAACTGAAGCTCTGGACTGAACAGATCCAGTAACTGAAGCTCTGGACTGAACAGACCCAGTAACTGAAGCTCTGGACGGAACAGATCCAGTAACTGAAGCTCTGGACTGAAGAGATCCATTAACTGAAATTATGGACCGAATGGATCGATCCACTGAGGCTTGGATTGAGCCTTTGGCTGAGGTCTCAGGCTGCCAGCTCTTGTTGCTGGTAACTTCCTCCTCTAAACCGTTATCGCTCACCTCAATCGGCAATCGGAAAACGCCTTTCATCTTAGCCAGGAAGGCTTTCAACATGTCGCAGGCATGACGGACCATAACACCAAGTCTGTTGGGGGGAGTGACACGCCTATATACGTTCTCCGAATTATACACACTGGCATTGAGTACAGAGTTGGCACTTTCCATAACCTCCTGGACTATCATTTCGGTCAAGCTTTCTGCGCTCTCGCAGTCGTCAGGGACTTTCACATCCAGGACATCAGCAAAAGTCTGAGGGAGTATGTTGCCCACACAGGACCGAACATTCTCCTCAGAAACGCCCGTTTTTGTGACATTAAAAATAGCTAGGAAGGCTTCTGTCACCAAATTGACACACTTCAAAATCAGCTCTGCCACAATCATTTTTACGGCATCGTCCGATGATCCTTGATCCAGCAAATCCCACTGCTCCACACTCATCCGTTTGCAAAAGTTGACAAACAATGGACGAATGTCGTCCACTGCGATGTCTGACATCTTCGCTGACAGAGAACTTCCTGCTCTAGACATGGTAATTATTTAAAATGTGTTAATAACTAACAAATTAATAATGTTATTAATTAATTATATGGATTATCTCTGGATTCTGTCTGTAAAATTGTCTGCTGCTTAATTAATAATGCTAATAACTAACAAATTAATAATGTTATTAATTAATCCTGTAATGCTGGATTATCTGTGGATGCTGTCTGTAAAATTGTCTGCTGGGTAGAAATACGTCTGGCTCTCTCAGTAAATTGAGAAGAAGTGAATTGCAGAGGAACCAGGGTCTATTTGCAAACTATGTTGTGACGTCATTTACACCTCAAAGCCATTACAGAACTGACGTCAGAGATCAGAACCAAAGAACGTTCGCTAGGCTCCGCCCCCAAACGAGGCCTGCCTGTTGGTTGCTAGGCAACGGCAGAACCATGTTATTTTTTCAGAAATCCAAGAATCTTATTTTTATAAAAATGCATCTTTGTTTGTGAAGACAAATTTCAATATAACAGATAATAATTAAATATAACAATTACATCAATAGATAGATGGATAATTATTTATTATTTTGAGTATTTTCATTTTATATTCTATATTGTTTTTGTGAGGCATTAAAGGCTTCTGGTGGGGGGAGGAGTCATGGGCACTGAGGATGTAAGACGTGTTTCTCCGCTGCTCGGAATGTGACTTAATTTCATAAATCCTGCACAATTTTGGTATTTTATTGTTGAAATGAAATAGAACATAAACTAAGGATTCGTCGTACGTGACTTTTGTTAACCAAAACAACCGAAATGTCTTCAGCTCGCCCAAAATCCGAAGCACAGAGAGGAGGCCGCAGCAAAACCTCGCCTTTGCCTGACCCGGCTAACGCTACTCGAGGGGTGACTGAAGCTAACGCACTCGACGCCGAACTTTTACAAAGTATGATGGACTCCCTGAAAGCCGAAATTTTTGGCAAAATTGACTCTTTATCTTCCAGCCTACGCTCCGAGATTACCTCTGTCCGAAAAGAACTAAAAGAGTCAATAGGACCATTACAAGCTAAAGTCGAGCAACACGGGCAAACTGTGCTTGAGCTTGAACGAGCCGCTACGGACCATAGCGGCCGGATAACGGAGCTGGAAGCTACAGTTAGCAGGCTAACGGCTCAGGCTAAACATGCTGATGATCGGTGCGAGGACCTGGAGGGGAGATCCAGAATGAATAATATGCGGCTGGTGGGCATATCGGAGGGATTGGAGGGACCTCGTCCTACTGAGTTTATCGCCAAACTACTTCAGGAAATACTTCGCCTTGATGAAAAGCCCCTGCTAGATCGAGCCCATCGTACACTACGGGACAGGCCCAGAGAGGGAGATGCACCCCGACCATTCGTCGTAAGAGTTCATTACTTTCACATTCGCAATGAGATCCTACGTCGGGCCGGGGAACTGTCTCCCCTCCTCTGTCAGGGTAAGAGGATTTCTATCTTTGCTGACTACACCTCCACCGTTGCTAAAAAGCGAGCTGCTTTTGGAACTGTCAAGCGTCAGCTGCACTCATGTCCAGGCATTACGTTTGGACTTCTCTACCCAGCAGCAGTGTTGGGAAAGTTCACTTTCTACATGAACTAGTTCAGTTCACAGTTCACACATTTTAAAATGAACTAGTTCAGTTCATAGTTCATAATTCAAAATGTTGAACTAAAGTTCATGGTTTCAAAAATGAACTAATTTATAGTTCATAGTTCTTTTTTCAATATGTTGCTGCGAGCTATTATTTGTCTCCTGTACGATGTTAATGGGCCATTTCAATTTTTACAATATCCTCAGAGGGCCGTACAAGTTATTGACCTCTGCTTAAAAAAACTAAAATCACAGCCCATTCATTTCATTCTGTGCAAAGAAAAAGCAACCTCTTAATCCAGATATCTCACCATGACTCGCGTATGCATGCACGTGCACGGTGTGGCGTGACCACCAAAACAGAAAGATATGGACACAAGATGTGTGCAAATGTATTTAGTTTCCTATTCATGTGAACATGATTTAAGTGGGGGGGGGGGGGGACCTAACCTCCTCTAGGGGGATCCGGGGGGCATGCTCCCCTGGGAAGATTTATTTTAAATGTTGAAGTTAAAAGCATCAATCTGGTGCACTTTGAGAGCAACATTAGGAGAGCTATGGACACATCTCTCAACACCCAAACACAACTGTAAGCAGATTTTCTTTTAATTTATGGATATTTGACAAATCACTCCCCTTTCAAACTGTATTCTTCTTTATTAATAACTATCATATAGTATTTTATACCTGTTTACTTTATTCTCTTATTTTTTTTATAACTATAATGATCATATAAAGATGTGCCTTTACCTCACTGGTTGTAGACAAAGCTTCTTATATTCGTTAGCATAGCTAGCTAACCAGATGCTAATGATAACAACAAAGTTATTGACTGTATGACAGATGAGCAGATCGCCTCTGGGCTTTCAACTAAAGACACAGACACGCAGAAACTGCGGCATGTGTATGGACTTTCTGCCATTTCTGAAGTGCTGGAGTGGCGTTCTGGTGCTCTCCGTCAGAACTGCACCCCTGTCAGTCGAGACATATACCACGTGATGACACGTTAGGCTCGTGTTGTGTTCAAGGACCCTGATCTTGGCCAGGAAAAACAGGCACTTCCTTGTTTAATTATTTTGCGGTCTAGATTTCTTTCATTTTTTTATTTTTTGCGTGTGTTTATAAATTACCTCGAGGGCCGTACCAAATTGTCTCGCGGGCCGTATACGGCCCGGAGGCCGGAGGTTCCCCACCCCTGCCGTAGAGTCTCACTCTGAGCGAGTGCTGCTGCAGCTGCTCTCGGCTTCGTCCATACTAATTCATTCATTCATTCATTCAATGCTCGCCGGTTCCGCGGTTCCACATTGTTTGTTGTGAGGAGTCTGATATATTTAGTATATTTATATTTTAGTGCGACAGCCAGGGGTGACAGGCGCGTACGCGTCACAGGCAGCTTGCTGTTGCCAAATTGGGTGGTTTTCCGCATTATTTTGAAGCCTGTTTACGGTGTGTTTTAACTGGGTTTTCGGCTGAAAGGCATATGAAATCTGGTACACTTTTGAACGCCGTTATAATACAGTGCTGAGAATGAACGCACTTTTGAACGCCGTTATACACCGCTGAGAATGAACGCGTTCTCAATTACGTTCATCTAGCGGAAATACAGTACGTTCAGTTCACGTTCGCCCAAAATATGAACGCGTTCATGAACGATCGTTCATTGAACGCGTTCAGGTACATCACTGCCCAGCAGTGCTCCGAATCACGCTGCCGAGCGGAGACACACATCGGTTTGAAGACCCTACAGCTGCAAATGACTTTGTCAATACAAAACTCAAGAAAGCAGTCACTCCAAGTGCTGTGTGACGGAGCAGAGCCGGCTCCTTGTCACACTTCTTCTTTTTTTGTTCAGGACAACTTGGACTGCATCTCCCAGTAAGTCATTGTAGCTTTCCATGATAATTAGTCACTGACAACATGTCTAAACGTGTGACGAACGTACTAATGTTCTGTTTTATTTTGTGTGTGTTTACTCTTGTTTTACCCAGTCACCTTTCTCTTTGGGTAGCTTGGGCTGTGTTAGTAGTAGCCTAGGATGGTAGTAGATACGACCGAGCGTTTAGCAATTCCTATAAGGTTTGATCGGCGTGTCTCGCATGGGGAGGCACTTCTGCCAAGGTGGGAGGGAGTAACGTGGTTCTTTTACCACAAAGGGTTGTTCTATATTGTGTGTTTTTGGTTGTTTCTTTTTTGTGTTTTTCGTGTCGGCTTGGTCTATCAACATTGTACATTGAAATGCTGTTATTCGTTATACCTCATTCTGCTAAATATGTTATATTATGCTTCACTCTTTGCCTCTTAAGATGCTTCTATGGTTTCACCTAAATTAATACAACAAGATGGAGAGGGGCTTCAATGTTGTACCTGGAACTGTAGGGGCCTTAACAATCCTGTTAAGCGCAGCACCATCTCAAGCACCTGGGTGCACAGATAATTTTTCTACAAGAAACTCATTTTAGGGTCTCTGATCAGAGCAGATTAAAGGCCAGTTGGATTGGCCATACCTACCACTCTTCTTTCACGGGGAAATCTAGGGGAGTAGCTATTTTATTGCACAAGTCAATTCCTTTTGTGTGTTCAAATGTGACGGCAGACCAAAACGGGAGGTACTTAATTGTTAGTAGTAAAATTAATTCTACTCCAGTGCTTCTTGTCAATGTATATGGACCAAACTGGGATGATGTGTTTTTTACACATTTATTTCCCATTCTACCAGATATATCCTCACATTTCCTTATTTTGGGAGGGGATTTCAACTGTTGGCTGGATCCTCAACTGGACCGATCATCGACCCGAAATTGTAAGCCATCTAGGTCTGCTAAGACAATTCAATCCTTTAAAAAACTATTTGCCATTTCTGACCCCTGGCGTTTTTTTAATCCCTCTGGAAAGGAATATTAATTTTTCTCAAATGTCCACCACACTTTTACTCGTATAGATTATTTTCTCGTAGACAATAGAATTCTTCCTTCTGTTAAATCAATTTCCCATAATGCGATAGTCATATCTGACCATGCCCCAGTCACTATGAGGATACATTTCACAGGGTCTGATTAAAAACCGTGCTCCATGGCGTTTCAATAATCGTTTGCTTTCAAATGAAGACTTTGTGGAATTTGTTTCCGGACAAATAGATCTCTTTCTTAGTATAAACCAAACTCCTGATGTGTCCGCGTCACTGTTGTGGGAGACCTTAAAGCAGTGTTTCTCAAACTTTTTCATACCAAGGACCACTTAACCAATAAAAAAACACTCGCAGACCACCTAACTCCAAAAATATCCAAAAACACATCGTTTTTCTAGAACAGATTACAAATCGCCTGCAAATGGTACAAACAAGTGGAAACATGTGTGATGAAGGTGTTGCGCTGCCGCTGGGCTATATCATGCAATCGAAAGTGAAATGTAAGCTCGCTCCATTGTGGAGATAATCCCGCGAGAGTGCGTAAAACTTTTATTTATGTATTTCAAATGTGAAATGTTACCAATATACTCACGGACCACTAGGGGGCACTCACGGACCACCAGTGGTCCGCGGACCACACTTTGAGAAGCACTGCCTTAAAGGCATACATCAGAGGTGAAATAATTTCTTCCAGCGGCTATGAGAGGAAAGTGAGGAGGGAAAGACTTAATAATTTAACGAAACGTATTGCACAGCTGGACGCAATTTATTCGAGAGACAGCAAGCGCATTTCGTGGCATCTGCAGGCAGTGGCAAGTCCTTCCGGCATATGCCACAGAGGCCGCTACTCTATTGTAGCTGTGGCAAGTCCTTCCGGCATATGCCACAGATGCCACAACTTGCCGAGGCATCTGCCGCTGCTCAACGGGAGTTGCCACAAAATGCCAGAGTAAGAGAAGGTTTACGGTAGCTGCCACTCGCCTTCCGTGGCAAATGCTGTGTGTGCAGATCAGTTCGATAAAGTCATGCCAAAACAGCGACATTTTACACGATAAATACGGGTTTAAATAGCAGCATTTGCCACGGAAGGCGAGTGGCAGCTACAGTAAACCTTCTCTTACTCTGGCATCTTGTGGCAACTCCCGTTGAGCAGCGGCAGATGCCTCGGCAAGTTGTGGCATCTGTGGCAAATGCCAGAAGTACTTGCCACAGCTACCACAGAGTAGCGGCCTCTGTGGCATATGCCGGAAGTACTTGCCACAGCTACCACAGAGTAGCGGCCTCTGTGGCATATGCCGGAAGGACTTGCCACTGCCTGCAGATGCCACGAAATGAGCCAGGCCCTACTGATTTATTCTGCTTCTCCTTCTCCAGATTTATACAAGGAGCGCCTCTCCTTACAAACTGAGTTTGAGATCTTAGCTACGGCTCACACAACAGAAATGTTACTGAAATGTAGACATACATAAGTATGAACATGAACATGGGGATAAGGCTAGTAGATTGCTAGCCTATCAACTGCGACAGACATCGTCGTCTCACCAAATTCCCCAGATTAGGACCTCTTCAGGCTCGACGATTGATCCTAAGAAAATCAATGATGACTTTAAAGATTTTTACATATCGTTGTATACTTCTGAAAAAAACACATCCGACTCTTCACACTTGGATAGTTTCTTTAACTCACTCCATATACCCACCGTTCACCCTGACTTTGTTGACGATTTGGAAAGAAATATTACTATTGAGGAACTGGCTACTGCAGCCTAAGTCCATGCAATGTGGCAAGTGTCCAGGACCAGATGGCTACACTGCTGAATTCTATCAGGCATTTTTACATAAATTGGCTCCTATTTTAATTGACATGTTTAATGACTCATTTGAATCTCTTAAATTACCCCAGACTCTCACTCTCACCCTCATTTTGAAAAAGAATAAGAACCCTTTGTCCTGTGCCTCGTTTCGTCCTATAAGCTTGCTGAATGTAGACTTCAAACTACTGTCTAAACTCTTAGCTTTGCGCCTTGAGTCGACACTTCCCTCTGTTATTTCCCCTGATCAAACAGGTTTCATTAAAAATAGACATTCTTTTTTTAATTTAAGACGGTTGTTTAAATTAACAACCGTCTTAATTTATAACCCATCTTCTTCTAGTGCTCCAGAAGCATTAATATCCCTGGACGCAGAGAAGACTTTTGACCGTGGAGTGGGGCTATCTCTTCTACTCCTTAGACAAATTTGGCTTTGGGAAAAAGTTTACGACCTGGATTAAACTGCTTTACTCCTCGCCTCAGGCCTCCGTTAGAACCAATAACAATCAATCGGAATATTTCCCTCTTCATAGGTCCACCACACAGGGTTGCCCTTTGAGTCCTTTGCTTTTCGCCCTCGCGATTGAGCCCCTCGCCATTGCGCTTCGCTCTAACCCCCTCATTACTGGGATAACCAGAAATGGCGCAGAACAGAGAGTCTCTCTTTATGCGGACGACCTTCTTATGTATCTCTCGAACTTGTCTGTTTCAATCCCTGCTACACTTGCCACGCTGGACTCATTTGATTTCATATCAGGATATAAACTTAATCTTGGTAAAAGTGAATTATTTCCTCTAAACTCAACCGCACGTAAAGGTCCCTTACATAACTTCCCATTTAAAGTATCTCTGCAAAGCTTTACATATCTTGGAATACAAGTTACTAGCACATTTAAAAGTCTCTTTAAGGCCAATGTTACACCCTGTTGCAACAAGACTTTGAACGCTGGTCACTAATCCCTTTAAATTTGGCTGCGAGGATCAACTCAGTAAAAATGAATACTCTCCCTAAATTTGCTTATCTGTTTCAGTGTATACCTATTTTTCTTCCTCAAGCGTTTTTTCAGAAAATTGATAGCTCAATTTTGGAGTTTATTTGGAACAAAAAGAAACCTAGACTTCGTAAAGACTCTCTACAAAGGCCAAAGCTTCTTGGAGGAATGGCCTTGCCAAACTTTAGATTTTACTATTGGGCTTCCAACCTAAGAATCTTACAGTATTGGCTTAGGTCCAATACACTTCATCCTCGCCCGGCTTGGCTGGCTATGGAGTCTTTTTCCTCTAAGCCTGTGTCACTGACATCACTTGTGCACTCCCCCATCAACAGCCCGGTTTCCCTCTATGCTAAAAATATAGTTGTTAAAACCTCCTTAAGGATTTGGAATCAGTTTAAACGTCACTTTGGTCTGCAAGCTATTTCTACCTCGGCTCCACTAGCTGCAAATCATGTTTTCCCCCCCTCCATATCAGATGGTGCATTTTCGATATGGTCAAACCTTGGTATTAAAACATTTAAAGATTTATATATTGAGAACACTTTTGCATCTTTTCAACAGCTCTCAGAATTGTTCTCTCTTCCTAAACATCATTTTTTTAGATACCTGCAAATTCGGAGTTTTGCTCGCAATAGATATGCTCAGTTTCCTAACCTGCCCAATGACACGCCTCTAGATGCTTTTCTCACTCAGGTCCGTGTGATGAAAGGAATTATCTCGTGTATTTACAATCAAATCCAAACCCTATCTTCAACCTCTCTAAACTCTCTGAAAGCTGTTTGGGAGGAGGGTTTGGGGCAGGAGATCTCAGAGGATCTTTGGGGCAATATTCTTAAGCGTGTGCATACTTCATCCGTCTGCGCAAGACATGGTTTGATTCAGTGCAAAGTTGTTCACCGCACCCATTGGACTAAAGTCAGGCTGTTCAAAGTGTTTGACAATATAGATCCTTCTTGTGAAAAATGTCACCAAACACCTGCAAGCCATGTGCATATGTTTTGGTCATGTACGTCTCTGCACAACTACTGGACTTCAATTTTCAGTACTTTGTCAGAGGTAACTGGGACGCTTATAGAGCCTAATGCCATTACTGCAGTATTTGGCATCCCAAACCTGCCTTTGCCTAGGCTCAAAGCAGACCTTATAGCCTTTGCAACATTACTAGCAAGACGTCTTATTCTAACAAGATGGAAATCACCAACACCGCCTTCCCACACTATGTGGATAAGGGACATTTTTAATAATTTGCAGCTTGAAAAAATCCGTTACACATTGAGAGGCTCCGCCGGGAAGTTCCGGAGTGTCTGGGGGCCTTTCTTTGCCTCTGCAGGGAGGATGACCTTCCCGGATATTCCGGAATAAAACCCGAATATGTATGTGGATATATCTTTTTTTTTTTTTTTATTATTATTTTATATGTATGTGGATATATATGTATATGTGAAGCATTTTAAATGTATTTGTACTATTATCATCATTAAGAGAATGAGGTTGTGCTTTGTTGTGTGACCAAGCCGACTGTTTGTTTTTGTCTGTCTTGTTGTAATGTTTCATATGTTATGTGATCTGCACAACTGTAATGTGACACTGTCAATCACAACTGCTCTGTCATCTCTGTTTAATTTGTGTACGAAAATCAATAAACAAAGTTTATTAAAAAAAAAAAAAAAAGGCTTCTGGTGCACCCAATTGACCAAATCGTTAACTATTTCGAAGCGATAAGAATTTAAGTAAGCATGGAAATGTAAAGTGTTGGTGCAAAAGTGTTTATTTTGTCTTTTATTATTTTCAAAGGTTCAAATGAATTCAACAACTGTTTAAAAAGACTGAAATAAAGACAAAGGTGAGGGAATGAGTTGTGTGATATGACCTCTGTTTTCCTCCAGCTTTTTAAGTTCAGGCAGATATTGAGATGAAACAAAAGCATTTTAAATACTTCAATAAATAATGTAATAAGAGTAATAAAGAGGTATTTTTAGCCTCTTTGTAGGTCTTGAAGTTACCTGATCAAGTTTTGAAACACACACAGTAAGTACTGCTAATGACCAACATACCTCATAATATTATATTTAAAGTTAAACTTTGCATTAAATGTTCTCTGTTGTCAAAATGTCCTCAAACATGCAGAATTCTCAGCCAAAAAAGTAACAAAAAAACAATTAAAGTTAAAGAATAGTGTTTACTTGTGGCATTATTGTCTAAAAGACTCAATGTATTTATACTATGCTTTAAAGCAGTGACCACCAACTGGCGGCCCGCGGGCCACATCCGGCCCGCCAGACATTCTCATCCCAACCTGATCTCACCAGAATGCGTGACTCCACCACGACTCCTTAACACCACAATGCGTGGTGGAGTCACGAACTTTGTTACATTTACGTGTCGGCACCACGCAAACAACCCCTATGTAAAGTGAATGAGGCTCCTTTGTCGTGGTGCACACACGCATTTCTACAACGTCCCGCAGTGAGCTTTTATTCTATAAAACGTTTTTTAAATCTACTTTATAGCTTGTAGTAACTCTCGGGAGGCTTCTTTTATTTTATTTGTATTCATAATTATTTATTTATTTTCGTCAGAATGTAAAAATTACATTAGTTACGAATTTGTGTTCTCAAAAAACAGTGCATTGTGTGTAATGCAACTGTGATTTTTAGTAAATTAGTTAGTTTTTAAGGAAGGCCAGAGCTTCAGCTGTGTCAAATAGATTGTTCCCTTTTAGTTAACGTTATTTAAAAGATATTACGAGCGTCCATTCCCATTGGATAACGGAGAATTTTACACCCGGAAGTAAGTTTTATCCTTACTGTCGATTGATTTTACAGTGATCGCTGAACTACTCATCGACTAAAAAACACCAGATTATCCTTGTTAATTACACAACATTGATTGGTTTGAATTGTGAACAATGCTTTTGTATTTTCCCCCTTCGATTCGGAGAAACAAAGATTTTTTCGGAGTTGAAGGATGGCAGAAGACACTACACTACCCAGAATCCTCAGCTATCGTTTGGGACTACACCATGTGCTTAGCTTGACAAACCCCGTGATCAGTCCTCAAGCTCTTTGATTGGTTGACCTCCAACTGCATTCCATATGAAAAAAAAAGGTTTCGTAAAAGAGAAAATCATACTTTATTCAGCAGTGCTTGCATTACATTACATTACATTACATTGCATTTAGCTGACGCTTTTATCCAAAGCGACTTACAATAAATACATTCGACCAGGAAGACACAACCTTGAAGAAAACAGAATCATAAAGTACATCAGGCTTCATAGAGCCAATCATTTCAAGTGCTACTCAACTGGCTTTAGATAAGCCAGTCCTTTATTAGTATATAAGTGCTTTGTTAATAGTTCTATCGCTCGAAGTGGAGTCGAAAGAGATGAGTTTTCAGTCTGCGCCGGAAGGTGTGTAAGCTTTCTGCTGTCCTGATTTCAATGGGGAGCTCATTCCACCATTTTGGAGCCAGCTTGCTTTACTCTTTGAAAGTCATCACATGAATGCATTGTAATAAATGGTTTGGCTGCATTAAATATTACACATCTGTCGTAGTTCTTTATTTATCTCCAGAGATCGGGCATCAGAATAGACCAGAAACTATTCTTTTACAGTTCTGTTTTAATTTCACAATAAAGTTAGTAGTAATATTTTGTTTTGATATTATTGTTTTTTATTAACTACTAGACCTCTGGGTCATGTTAAGACCATCTTTTCTGTGTTGCTGTGGGTTTTTTCCATCGCTTTTGTGTTACAAATATCAAAACAATAACAAAATAATAATTCGTCGTAAACTATACCGGAAACAGCAGTATATTTTATTTTGTTAACACTGTAAACTTGACAGCTTTTTAACCCAAACCACCTACTGGTTAAAGCACGTTATTACACGTTTAGAGTAATTGCAATGCAGGAAGATTGTGTTGCTTTTTAATGACTGTTTAAAATGCCTTTTTCTTAATGAGGATGTGCTAACTAATAAGGCTTTATTTAAACATTAAAGAATACTTTAGGTTAAGGTCTTCTTTTAAATAGGAAAAAAGCTTTGGGGGTATATCTACAGATACATATTAAGCCTGACAAAGTCTAAATTGCATGGTTTGTTTTGGAACTTGACAATCAACTTTCCTGCAATGTTAACTATGTTGAAGCACTTATTTTAACTGATATTATACACATTAATTATAATCTTATGTATGTAGATAGTATAAGAAATGTGCAGAATACGACAGTGTAATGGTGGAAGTATACACACATTGATAGATGTCTTGTAATGCACTGTTGAGGAACCTGTGACTCAAGTTTTTCATTCATTGCATAACTACACTGTTGTGTATATGATATGTCAATAAGCCTTAGAAAATCTTGAAATCTTGAAAGGGATGTGCAAAATAGCAATTATATACAGTCTTTAATTAACTATTAGAGAATAACGAGTAATGAATATGCTTTAAACGGATCTGCAGATAAATATTTAGTCTTCTCAAGCACCAACTATCAAATATCTCGCCTGATTGTTGGCACTTGACAATCACCTTCACTGAATTTCCCTCAGGTGTCTGATTTAAGGGTTGTTTATATTTCACATCATTAATCCAAATCTGTAAAGTAACTAAAATAAATGTAGTGGAGTAAAAATACCAGGTTAACCTGGTTAAGCCCACTAACAGGTGCTAAAAGCATTTCGTAAGCTCTTTAAAGAAAGCCCTCAGGATTATAAAATACCCCCATCACCCCAGCCACAAACTGTTCTGTCTGCTGCAGTCTGGCAGGCGGTACCACAGCATCCGGACTAAAACCTCCAGACACAGAGACAGCTTCATCCCACAGGCTATACGATTATTAAACACCTGAACTTAGAAACAACATCCATAACATTCATCTGGCTGCTACTTAGAAATTATTTATCTAATATATCATATTCCAATCACTTGTTATAGACTCTTATTGCACTATTTCACAATTTTTTATGTGTATCTGTTTTATTGCGTAGTACTGTTGGAGGAGCCTGTGACCTAAGGGGGGGGGGGGGGGGGGGGTAGGACACGTTCGATTCCTGTTTTGAATAGTGTGTGGTCGATGGGTTTCATTCCATTTCAAAGTCCTTTTTGACGCTCTGTGGAAACTTCGCGCACAACATCCAATCACAGAGGTTGAGGACTGATCACGGGGTTTGTCAAGCTAAGCACATGGTCCCAAACGATAGCTGAGGATTCTGGGTACTGTAGTGTCTTCGGCCATCCTAAAACTCAGAAAAAAACATTTGTTTTCTCTGAATCGAAGGGGGAAAATACAAAAGTATTGTACACAATTCAAACCAATCAATGTTGTGTAATTAACAAGGAAAATCTGGTGTTTTTTAGTCGATGAGTAGTGCAGATATCACTGTAAAATCAATCGACAGTAAGGAGAATACTTACTTCCGGGTGTACAATTCTCCGTTATCCAATGGGAATGGACGCTCGTAATACAATACAGAGGACATGATCTTTATCTTTTAAATAACGTTAACTAAAGGGAACAATCTATTTGACACAGCTGAAGCTCTGGCCTTCCTTAAAAACTAACTAATTTAATAAAAATCACAGTTGTATTACACACAATGCAGTTTTTTGAGAACAAAAATTCGTAACTAATGTAATTTTTACATTCTGACGAAAAATAAAAATAATTATGAATACAAATAAAATAAAAGAAGCCTCCCGTGAGTTACTACAAGCTATAAAGTAGATTTAAAAAAACGTTTTATAGAATAAAAGCTCACTGCGGGACGTTGTAGAAATGCGTGTGTGCACCACGACAAAGGAGCCTCATTCACTTTACATAGGGGTTGTTTGCGTGGTGCCGACACGTAAATGTAACAAAGTTCGTGACTCCACCACGCATTGTGGTGTTAAGGAGTCGTGGTGGAGTCACGCATTCTGGTGAGATCAGGTTGTCTCATCCGGGCCGCACGACGGGGGTGACTGCGGCGTGGTTCGCAGTAACTGTAGTACCGGAGTCCAACAGAGAGGCAGCAGCTGCGGGACAGTAGACTGCGTACTGCAAAACCTTCCCTGCCTTGAAGAAGAAGTGATCCTTCGTTGTGAAGGCTGCAGTCGGAATACATGTAGCGGCGTTACGTAATCAGAATACAAAAATCAAGTAGGCCAACTGTATTCAGCTGGCGTTACATTTGAAAAACGAGTAATCTGATTACAGTTACTTTCGTAAACCTGAAGTGAATACATTTTGGAATACTTATTGGAATTATTGGTGGAAAAATGTCCTCACAAAATGTAATATTCATTACCGGTGTAGGTACCAGATGTGTTCGGGGTACCAGATGTGTTCGGGTGTATTTCCGTCGCATCCGTCATCCGTCATATCCGTCATATTTTACGGCAACTCAAGAGGGCCATTATGGTCAAATTCCGAACATTTAAACATAGCCGACACTTCATTCTTTACTTTGTCCGTTATTATATGTAGAAGATTATACTTTTTCTCCGTCATGTTGATTCCATAGCAACAACTTCAAACAGGCATAGCCTACACTTCATTCTTTACTTTGTTCGTTATTATATGTAGAAGATTATACTTTTTCTCCGTCATGTTGATTCCATAGCAACAACTTCAAACAACAACAACAACAACTAACCGCTAGCCGCAAAGCTAGCATCACAGCCACTGCTCTGTTTTCAGAGACTTTGCACACGTTTTTCACAAACATTTTCACATGCTAGGAGTACTTCCATTCGCTTCGTCTTGATCTGTAGATGTGATTTGATGTGTCGTGTGTCCCCATCCATCCATCTTCTCCCGCTTATCCGTGGTCGGGTCGCGCGGGTAGCAGTTCCAGCAGAGAGCCCCAAACTTTCTTTTCCCTGGCGACATCAACCAGCTCTGACTGGGGGATCCCAAGGCGCTCCCAGGCCAGCGAAGAGATATAATCCCTCCACCTGGTCCTAGGTCTACCCCTTGGTCTCTTCCCAGCTGGACGTGCCTGGAACACCTCCCTAGGGAGGCGCCCAGGTGGCATCCTAACTAGGTGCCCGAACCACCTCAACTGGCTTCTTTCGACGCGAAGGAGGAGCGGCTCAACTCCGAGTCCCTCCCTGATGACCGAACTTCTCACCTTATCTCTAAGGGAGACACCAGCCACCCGGCGGAGGAAAACCCATCTCGGCCGCTTGTATCCGCGATCTCGTTCTTTCGGTCATGACCCATCCTTCATGACCATAGGTGAGGGTAGGAACGAAAATGGCCCGGTAGACAGAGAGCTTTGCCTTCCGGCTCAGCTCCCTTTTCGTCACAACGGTGCGGTAAAGCGACTGCAATACCGCTCCCACTGCTCCGATTCTCCGGCCCATCTCACGCTCCATTGATCCCTCACTCGAGAACAAGACCCCGAGATACTTGAACTCCTTCACTTGGGGTAAGGACTCATTCCCTACTTGGAGTGGACAGTCCATCGGTTTCCTGCTGAGAACCATGGCCTCAGATTTGGAGGTGCTGATCCTCATCCCAGCCGCTTCACACTCGGTTGCGAACCGATCCAGTGAGTGCTGAAGGTCGCAGACCGATGAAGCCATCAGAACCACATCATCTGCAAAAAGCAGTGGTGCAATCCTTAGTCCACCGAACTGCAGACCCCCCCCCCCACGACTACGCCTCGAAATCCGATCCATGTATATTACAAACAGGATTGGTGACAAAGCGCAGCCCTGGCGGAGGCCAACCCTCACCGGAAATGGGTCCGACTTACTGCCGAGGACCCGGACACAGCTCTCGCTTTGGGAGTACAGAGATTGGATGGCCCTGAGTAGAGACCCCCTCACCCCATACTCCCGCAGCACCTCCCACAGTAACTCCCTGGGAACCCGGTCATACGCCTTCTCCAAGTCTACAAAACACATGTAGACCGGATAAGCGTACTCCCAGGCCCCCTCCAGGATCCTTGCGAGAGTAAAAAGCTGATCCGTCGTTCCACGACCAGGACGGAATCCGCATTGTTCCTCCTCAATCTGAGGTTCGACAATCGGCCTGACCCTCCTTTCGAGTACCTTGGAGTAAAACTTTCCCGGGGAGGCTGAGTAGTGTGATGCCTCTGTAATTGGCACACACCCTCTGATCCCCCTTTTTGAAAAGGGGGACCACCACCCCGGTCTGCCACTCCTTCGGTACCGTTTCCGACTTCCACGCAACGTTGATGAGACGTGTCAACCATGACAGTCCCTCAACACCCAGAGCCTTCAGCATTTCCGGGCGGATCTCATCCACCCCCGGGGCTTGCCACTGTGGAGTTGTTGACGACCTCAGTGACCTCCCCCCGGGAGATTGGCGTTGATCCCCCGTCATACTCCAGCTCTGCCTCTAACATAGAGGGCGGAGTTGTCGGGTTCAGGAGTTCCTCAAAGTGTTCCTTCCAACGTCCCAACACTCCATCAGTTGAGGTCAACAACGTCCCATCCTTACTGTACACAGCTTCAAAAGACCTCATGAAAGGAAAAACAAGAAGTGAGGATACCCGGCCCGGAGGAAGCCCGGGGTCCCCTTCTGGAGCCAGGCCCAGAAGGAGGACTCGTCGGCGAGCGTCTGGTGGCCGGGCTTGCCACGGAGCCCGGCCGGGCCCAGCCCGAAAAGGCAACGTGGGCAACACCTCCGCTTCTCTGTCCCGCGGGCCCACCACCTACGGGAAACATCGATGGGGTCGGGTGCGCTGCCAGAAGGGTGGCAGTGAAAGCGGAGGGTCTCGACGGACCAGACCCGGGCGGCAGAAGCTGGCTTTGGGGACGTGGAACGTCACCTCTCTGGGGGGGAAGGAGCCGGAGCTTGTGCGGGAGGTGGAGCGGTACCAGTTGGATCTGGTTGGGCTCACCTCTACGCACAGCGTCGGCTCTGGAACCTTACTTCTGGATAGGGGTTGGACTCTATTCTTCTCCGGAGTTGCTCAAGGTGTGAGGCGCCGGGCGGTGTGGGGATACTCACAAGTCCCCGGTTAGGTGCTTCGTTGTTGGAGTTTACCCCAGTGGACGAGAGGGTCGCCTCCCTACGCCTGCGGGTTAAGGGGGGAAAACTCTGACTGTTGTGTGTGCTTATGCACCCAACAGCAGTTCAGAGTATTCGGCCTTCTTGGAGACCCTGGAAAGAGTCCTGTATGGGGCTCCTGAAGGGGACTCCTTAGTCTTGCTGGGAGACTTCAACGCACATGTGGGCAATGATGGAGACACTTGGAGGGGCGTGATTGGGAGGAACGGCCCCCCTGATCTGAACCGGAGTGGTGGTTTGTTACTGGACTTCTGTGCTAGTCATGGATTGGCCATAACAAACACCATGTTCGAACATAAGGATGCTCATAAGTGTACGTGGTACCAGAGCACCCCTAGGCAGAAGGTCCATGATCGATTTCGTTATCGTATCATCGGACCTGAGGCCGTATGTTTTGGACACTCGGGTAAAGAGAGGGGCGGAGTTTCAACTGATCACCATCTGGTGGTGAGTTGGGTCGAGTGGCGGGGGAAGCCTCTGGATAGACCTGGTAAGCCCAAACGTGTAGTTCGGTGAACTGGGAACGTCTGGAGGAGGCCCAAGTTCAGGAGGCCTTCAGCTCACACCTCCGGCGGAGCTTTTCGGGCATTCCTGTGGAGGTTGGGGACATTGAACCAGAGTGGTCGGTGTTCAAAGCCTCTATTGCCGAAGCCGCGGCGGGGAGCTGTGGTCTCAAGGTCCTAGGTGCCTCAAGGGCCGGTAACCCTCGAACCTCCTGGTGGACACCGGTGGTCAGGGAAGCCGTCCGACTGAAGAAGGAGGCCTTCAGGGATTTGTTATCCCGGGGGACTCCCGAAGCAGTTGCAAGGTACCGACAGGCCCGAAGGGCAGCAGCCTCATCCGTGGCCGAGGCAAAGCAGCGGGTGTGGGAGAAGTTCGGAGAAGACATGGAGAAGGACTTTCGGGCGGCACCAAAGTTGTTCTGGAAAACTGTCCGACACCTCAGGAGGGGGAAGCAAGTCGTGTGTCCCCCAACTGTGGAAATTGATGTGAAATATTGTACCGAAGAAGTGAGGCAGCATATTTTTGGTATGTTCATATTAATGTCACCCATCTATAGGAGGTGTATTGCATCATGTCATCTCTAATATATGTGTGGGTTTATACATTCCTGTGTGTTAATAGTTGAAGGAACAAAAAGTACATTTTCCCTCTTATTTATAGAGAGGTTTTTTTATAGATTCCTGAAACAATGTTCCCTTTTTCTTAAAAGTAGATTAGCGCAATAGTCTTTTTCTTTGACTTTTACCCATTTATCAAAAGGGTGTTTTTAGGCTATTTTTGAAGAAGAAAGATGCAGAATTAATTGTGAGTTCTGTTTTGGGCATTAAAGGCTTCTGGTGGGGGGAGGAGTCATGGGCACTGAGGATGTAAGACGTGTTTCTCCGCTGCTCGGAATGTGACTTAATTTCATAAATCCTGCACAATTTTGGTATTTTATTGTTGAAATGAAATAGAACATAAACTAAGGATTCGTCGTACGTGACTTTTGTTAACCAAAACAACCGAAATGTCTTCAGCTCGCCCAAAATCCGAAGCACAGAGAGGAGGCCGCAGCAAAACCTCGCCTTTGCCTGACCCGCTAACGCTACTCGAGGGGTGACTGAAGCTAACGCACTCGACGCCGAACTTTACAAAGTATGATGGACTCCCTGAAAGCCGAAATTTTTGGCAAAATTGACTCTTTATCTTCCAGCCTACGCTCCGAGATTACCTCTGTCCGAAAAGAAACTAAAAGAGTCAATAGGACCATTAACAAGCTAAAGTCGAGCAACACGGTCAAACTGGTGCTTGAGCTTGAACGAGCCGCTACGGGACCATAGGCGGCCGGATAACGGAGCTGGAAGCTACAGTTAGCAGGCTAACGGCTCAGGCTAAACATGCTGATGATCGGTGCGGAGGACCTGGAGGGGAGATCCAGAATGAATAATATGCGGCTGGTGGGCATATCGGAGGGATTGGAGGGACCTCGTCCTACTGAAGTTTATCGCCAAACTACTTCAGGAAATACTTCGCCTTGATGAAAAGCCCCTGCTAGATCGAGCCCATCGTACCTAACGGGACAGGCCCAGAGAGGGAGATGCACCCCGACCATTCGTCGTAAGAGTCATTACTTTCACATTCGCAATGAGATTCCTACGTCGGGCCGGGGAACTGTCTCCCCTCCTCTGTCAGGGTAAAGGATTTCTATCTTTGCTGACTACACCTCCACCGTTGCTAAAAAGCGAGCTGCTTTTGGAACTGTCAAGCGTCAGCCTGCACTCATGTCCAGGCATTACGTTTGGACTTCTCTACCCAGCAGCAGTGTTGGGAAAGTTCACTTTCTACATGAACTAGTTCAGTTCACAGTTCACACATTTTAAAATGAACTAGTTCAGTTCATAGTTCATAATTCAAAATGTTGAACTAAAGTTCATGGTTTCAAAAATGAACTAATTTATAGTTCATAGTTCTTTTTTCAATATGTTGCTGCGAGCTATTATTTGTCTCCTGTACGATGTTAATGGGCCATTTCAATTTTTACAATATCCTCAGAGGGCCGTACAAGTTATTGACCTCTGCTTAAAAAAACTAAAATCACAGCCCATTCATTTCATTCTGTGCAAAGAAAAAGCAACCTCTTAATCCAGATATCTCACCATGACTCGCGTATGCATGCACGTGCACGGTGTGGCGTGACCACCAAAACAGAAAGATATGGACACAAGATGTGTGCAAATGTATTTAGTTTCCTATTCATGTGAACATGATTTAAGTGGGGGGGGGGGGGGACCTAACCTCCTCTAGGGGGATCCGGGGGGCATGCTCCCCTGGGAAGATTTTTTTAAATGTTGAAGTAAAAGCATCAATCTGGTGCACTTTGAGAGCAACATTAGGAGAGCTATGGACACATCTCTCAACACCCAAACACAACTGTAAGCAGATTTTCTTTTAATTTATGGATATTTGACAAATCACTCCCCTTTCAAACTGTATTCTTCTTTATTAATAACTATCATATAGTATTTTATACCTGTTTACTTTATTCTCTTATTTTTTTTTATAACTATAATGATCATATAAAGATGTGCCTTTACCTCACTGGTTGTAGACAAAGCTTCTTATATTCGTTAGCATAGCTAGCTAACCAGATGCTAATGATAACAACAAAGTTATTGACTGTATGACAGATGAGCAGATCGCCTCTGGGCTTTCAACTAAAGACACAGACACGCAGAAACTGCGGCATGTGTATGGACTTTCTGCCATTTCTGAAGTGCTGGAGTGGCGTTCTGGTGCTCCTCCGTCAGAACTGCACCCCTGTCAGTCGAGACATATACCACGTGATGACACGTTAGGCTCGTGTTGTGTTCAAGGACCCTGATCTTGGCCAGGAAAAACAGGCACTGTCCTTGTTTAATTATTTTGCGGTCTAGATTTCTTTCATTTTTTATTTTTTGCGTGCGTTTATAAATTACCTCGAGGGCCGTACCAAATTGTCTCGCGGGCCGTATACGGGCCGGAGGTTCCCCACCCCTGCCGTAGAGTCTCACTCTGAGCGAGTGCTGCTGCAGCTGCTCTCGGCTTCGTCCATACTAATTCATTATTCATTCATTCAATGCTCGCCGGTTCCGCGGTTCACACCATTGTTTGTTGTGAGGAGTCTGATATATTAGTATATTTATATTTTAGTGCGACAGCCCAGGGGTGGACAGGTCGCGTACGCGTCACAGGCAGCTCTGCTGTTGCCAAATTGGGTGGTTTTCCGCATTATTTTGAAGCCTGTTTACGGTGTGTTTTAACTGGGTTTTCGGCTGAAAAGGCATATGAAATCTGGTACACTTTTGAACGCCGTTATAATACAGTGCTGAGAATGAACGCACTTTTGAACGCCGTTATACACCGCTGAGAATGAACGCGTTCTCAATTACGTTCATCTAGCGAAATACAGTACGTTCAGTTCACGTTCGCCCAAAATATGAACGCGTTCATGAACGATCGTTCATTGAACGCGTTCAGGTACATCACTGCCCAGCAGTGCTCCGAATCACGCTGCCGAGCGGAGACACACATCGGTTTGAAGACCCTACAGCTGCAAATGACTTTGTCAATACAAAACTCAGAAAGCAGTCACTCCAAGTGCTGTGTGACGGAGCAGAGCCGGCTCCTTGTCACACTTCTTCTTTTTTTGTTCAGGACAACTTGGACTGCATCTCCCAGTAAGTCATTGTAGCTTTCCATGATAATTAGTCACTGACAACATGTCTAAACGTGTGACGAACGTACTAATGTTCTGTTTTATTTTGTGTGTGTTTACTCTTGTTTTAACCCAGTCACCTTTCTCTTTGGGTAGCTTGGGCTGTGTTAGTAGTAGCCTAGGATGGTAGTAGATACGACCGAGCGTTTAGCAATTCCTATAAGGTTTGATCTGCGTGTCTCGCATGGGGAGGCACTTCTGCCAAGGTGGGAGGGAGTAACGTGGTTCTTTTACCACAAAGGGTTGTTCTATATTGTGTGTTTTTGGTTGTTTCTTTTTTGTGTTTTTCGTGTCGGCTTGGTCTATCAACATTGTACATTGAAATGCTGTTATTCGTTATACCTCATTCTGCTAAATATGTTATATTATGCTTCACTCTTTGCCTCTTAAGATGCTTCTATGGTTTCACCTAAATTAATACAACAAGATGGAGAGGGGGCTTCAATGTTGTACCTGGAACTGTAGGGGCCTTAACAATCCTGTTAAGCGCAGCACCATCTCAAGCACCTGGGTGCACAGATAATTTTTCTACAAGAAACTCATTTTAGGGTCTCTGATCAGAGCAGATTAAAGGCCAGTTGGATTGGCCATACCGTACCACTCTTCTTTCACGGGGAAATCTAGGGGAGTAGCTATTTTATTGCACAAGTCAATTCCTTTTGTGTGTTCAAATGTGACGGCAGACCAAAACGGGAGGTACTTAATTGTTAGTAGTAAAATTAATTCTACTCCAGTGCTTCTTGTCAATGTATATGGACCAAACTGGGATGATGTGTTTTTTACACATTTATTTCCCATTCTACCAGATATATCCTCACATTTCCTTATTTTGGGAGGGGATTTCAACTGTTTGGCTGGATCCTCAACTGGACCGATCATCGACCCGAAATTGTAAGCCATCTAGGTCTGCTAAGACAATTCAAATCCTTTAAAAAACTATTTGCCATTTCTGACCCCTGGCGTTTTTTTAATCCCTCTGGAAAGGAATATTAATTTTTCTCAAATGTCCACCACACTTTTACTCGTATAGATTATTTTTCTCGTAGACAATAGAATTCTTCCTTCTGTTAAATCAATTTCCCATAATGCGATAGTCATATCTGACCATGCCCCAGTCACTATGAGGATACATTTCACAGGGTCTGATTAAAAACCGTGCTCCATGGCGTTTCAATAATCGTTTGCTTTCAAATGAAGACTTTGTGGAATTGTTTCCGGACAAATAGATCTCTTTCTTAGTATAAACCAAACTCCTGATGTGTCCGCGTCACTGTTGTGGGAGACCTTAAAGCAGTGGTTTCTCAAACTTTTTCATACCAAGGACCACTTACCAATAAAAAACACTCGCAGACCACCTAACTCCAAAAATATCCAAAAACACATCGTTTTCTAGAACAGATTACAAATCGCCTGCAAATGGTACAAACAAGTGGAAACATGTGTGATGAAGGTGTTGCGCTGCCGCTGGGCTATATCATGCAATCGAAAGTGAAATGTAAGCTCGCTCCATTGTGGAGATAATCCCGCGAGAGTGCGTAAAACTTTTATTTATGTATTTCAATGTGAAATGTTACCAATATACTCACGGACCACTAGGGGGCACTCACGGACCACCAGTGGTCCGCGGACCACACTTTGAGAAGCACTGCCTTAAAGGCATACATCAGAGGTGAAATAATTTCTTCCAGCGGCTATGAGAGGAAAGTGAGGAGGGAAAGACTTAATAATTTAACGGAAACGTATTGCACAGCTGGACGCAATTTATTCGAGAGACAGCAAGCGCATTTCGTGGCATCTGCAGGCAGTGGCAAGTCCTTCCGGCATATGCCACAGAGGCCGCTACTCTATTGTAGCTGTGGCAAGTCCTTCCGGCATATGCCACAGATGCCACAACTTGCCGAGGCATCCTGCCGCTGCTCAACGGGAGTTGCCACAAAATGCCAGAGTAAGAGAAGGTTTACGGTAGCTGCCACTCGCCTTCCGTGGGCAAATGCTGTGTGTGCAGATCAGTTCGATAAAGTCATGCCAAAACAGCGACATTTTTACACGATAACTACGGGTTTAAATAGCAGCATTTGCCACGGAAGGCGAGTGGCAGCTACAGTAAACCTTCTCTTACTCTGGCATCTTGTGGCAACTCCCGTTGAGCAGCGGCAGATGCCTCGGCAAGTTGTGGCATCTGTGGCAAATGCCAGAAGTACTTGCCACAGCTACCACAGAGAGTAGCGGCCTCTGTGGCCATATGCCGGAAGTACTTGCCACAGCTACCCACAGAGTAGCGGCCTCTGTGGCATATGCCGGAAGGACTTGCCACTGCCTGCAGATGCACGAATGAGCCAGGCCCTACTGATTTATTCTGCTTCTCCTTCTCCAGATTTATACAAGGAGCGCCTCTCCTTACCCAAACTGAGTTTGAGATCTTAGCTACGGATCACACAACAGAAATGTTACTGAAATGTAGACATACATAAGTATGAACATGAACATGGGGATAAGGCTAGTAGATTGCTAGCCTATCAACTGCGACAGACATCGTCGTCTCACCAAATTCCCCAGATTAGGACCTCTTCAGGCTCGACGATTGATCCTAAGAAAATCAATGATGACTTTAAAGATTTTTACATATCGTTGTATACTTCTGAAAAAAACACATCCGACTCTTCACACTTGGATAGTTTCTTTAACTCACTCCATATACCCACCGTTCACCCTGACTTTGTTGACGATTTGGAAAGAAATATTACTATTGAGGAACTGGCTACTGCAGCCTAAGTCCATGCAATGTGGCAAGTGGTCCAGGACCAGATGGCTACACTGCTGAATTCTATCAGGCATTTTTACATAAATTGGCTCCTATTTAATTGACATGTTTAATGACTCATTTGAATCTCTTAAATTACCCCAGACTCTCACTCTCACCCTCATTTTGAAAAAGAATAAGAACCCTTTGTCCTGTGCCTCGTTTCGTCCTATAAGCTTGCTGAATGTAGACTTCAAACTACTGTCTAAACTCTTAGCTTTGCGCCTTGAGTCGACACTTCCCTCTGTTATTTCCCCTGATCAAACAGGTTTCATTAAAAATAGACATTCTTTTTTTAATTTAAGACGGTTGTTTAAATTAACAACCGTCTTAATTTATAACCCATCTTCTTCTAGTGCTCCAGAAGCATTAATATCCCTGGACGCAGAGAAGACTTTTGACCGTGGAGTGGGGCTATCTCTTCTTACTCCTTAGACAAATTTGGCTTTGGGAAAAAGTTTACGACCTGGATTAAAATGCTTTACTCCTCGCCTCAGGCCTCCGTTAGAACCAATAACAATCAATCGGAAATATTTCCCTCTTCATAGGTCCACCACACAGGGTTGCCCTTTGAGTCCTTTGCTTTTCGCCCTCGCGATTGAGCCCCTCGCCATTGCGCTTCGCTCTAACCCCCTCATTACTGGGATAACCAGAAATGGCGCAGAACAGAGAGTCTCTCTTTATGCGGACGACCTTCTTATGTATCTCTCGAACTTGTCTGTTTCAATCCCTGCTACACTTGCCACGCTGGACTCATTTGATTTCATATCAGGATATAAACTTAATCTTGGTAAAAGTGAATTATTTCCTCTAAACTCAACCGCACGTAAAGGTCCCTTACATAACTTCCCATTTAAAGTATCTCTGCAAAGCTTTACATATCTTGGAATACAAGTTACTAGCACATTTAAAAGTCTCTTTAAGGCCAATGTTACACCCTGTTGCAACAAGACTTTGAACGCTGGTCACTAATCCCTTTAAATTTGGCTGCGAGGATCAACTCAGTAAAAATGAATACTCTCCCTAAATTTGCTTATCTGTTTCAGTGTATACCTATTTTTCTTCCTCAAGCGTTTTTTTCAGAAATTGATAGCTCAATTTTGGAGTTTATTTGGAACAAAAAGAAACCTAGACTTCGTAAAGACTCTCTACAAAGGCCAAAGCTTCTTGGAGGAATGGCCTTGCCAAACTTTAGATTTTACTATTGGGCTTCCAACCTAAGAATCTTACAGTATTGGCTTAGGTCCAATACACTTCATCCTCGCCCGGCTTGGCTGGCTATGGAGTCTTTTTCCTCTAAGCCTGTGTCACTGACATCACTTGTGCACTCCCCCATCAACAGCCCGGTTTCCCTCTATGCTAAAATATAGTTGTTAAAACCTCCTTAAGGATTTGGAATCAGTTTAAACGTCACTTTGGTCTGCAAGCTTTTTCTACCTCGGCTCCACTAGCTGCAAATCATGTTTTCCCCCCCTCCATATCAGATGGTGCATTTTCGATATGGTCAAACCTTGGTATTAAAACATTTAAAGATTTATATATTGAGAACACTTTGCATCTTTTCAACAGCTCTCAGAATTGTTCTCTCTTCCTAAACATCATTTTTTTAGATACCTGCAAATTCGGAGTTTTGCTCGCAATAGATATGCTCAGTTTCCTAACCTGCCCAATGACACGCCTCTAGATGCTTTTTTCACTCAGGTCCGTGTGATGAAAGGAATTATCTCGTGTATTTACAATCAAATCCAAACCCTATCTTCAAACCTCTCTAAACTCTCTGAAAGCTGTTTGGGAGGAGGGGTTTGGGGCAGGAGATCTCAGAGGACCTTTGGGGCAATATTCTTAAGCGTGTGCATACTTCATCCGTCTGCGCAAGACATGGTTTGATTCAGTGCAAAGTTGTTCACCGCACCCATTGGACTAAAGTCAGGCTGTTCAAAGTGTTTGACAATATAGATCCTTCTTGTGAAAAATGTCACCAAACACCTGCAAGCCATGTGCATATGTGTTGGTCATGTACGTCTCTGCACAACTACTGGACTTCAATTTTCAGTACTTTGTCAGAGGTAACTGGGACGCTTATAGAGCCTAATGCCATTACTGCAGTATTTGGCATCCCAAACCTGCCTTTGCCTAGGCTCAAAGCAGACCTTATAGCCTTTGCAACATTACTAGCAAGACGTCTTATTCTAACAAGATGGAAATCACCAACACCGCCTTCCCACACTATGTGGATAAGGGACATTTTTAATAATTTGCAGCTTGAAAAAATCCGTTACACATTGAGAGGCTCCGCCGGGAAGTTCCGGAGTGTCTGGGGGCCTTTCTTTGCCTCTGCAGGGAGGATGACCTTCCCGGATATTCCGGAATAAAACCCGAATATGTATGTGGATATATCTTTTTTTTTTTTTTTTATTATTATTTTATATGTATGTGGATATATATGTATATGTGAAGCATTTTAAATGTATTTGTACTATTATCATCATTAAGAGAATGAGGTTGTGCTTTGTTGTGTGACCAAGCCGACTGTTTGTTTTTGTCTGTCTTGTTGTAATGTTTCATATGTTATGTGATCTGCACAACTGTAATGTGACACTGTCAATCACAACTGCTCTGTCATCTCTGTTTAATTTGTGTACGAAAATCAATAAACAAAGTTTATTAAAAAAAAAAAAAAAGGCTTCTGGTGCACCCAATTGACCAAATCGTTAACTATTTCGAAGCGATAAGAATTTAAGTAAGCATGGAAATGTAAAGTGTTGGTGCAAAAGTGTTTATTTTGTCTTTTATTATTTTCAAAGGTTCAAATGAATTCAACAACTGTTTAAAAAGACTGAAATAAAGACAAAGGTGAGGGAATGAGTTGTGTGATATGACCTCTGTTTTCCTCCAGCTTTTTAAGTTCAGGCAGATATTGAGATGAAACAAAAGCATTTTAAATACTTCAATAAATAATGTAATAAGAGTAATAAAGAGGTATTTTTAGCCTCTTGTAGGTCTTGAAGTTACCTGATCAAGTTTTGAAACACACACAGTAAGTACTGCTAATGACCAACATACCTCATAATATTATATTTAAAGTTAAACTTTGCATTAAATGTTCTCTGTTGTCAAAATGTCCTCAAACATGCAGAATTCTCAGCCAAAAAAGTAACAAAAAAACAATTAAAGTTAAAGAATAGTGTTTACTTGTGGCATTATTGTCTAAAAGACTCAATGTATTTATAATATGCTTTAAAGCAGTGACCACCAACTGGCGGCCCGCGGGCCACATCCGGCCCGCCAGACATTCTCATCCAACCTGATCTCACCAGAATGCGTGACTCCACCACGACTCCTTAACACCACAATGCGTGGTGGAGTCACGAACTTTGTTACATTTACGTGTCGGCACCACGCAAACAACCCCTATGTAAAGTGAATGAGGCTCCTTTGTCGTGGTGCACACACGCATTTCTACAACGTCCCGCAGTGAGCTTTTATTCTATAAAACGTTTTTTAAATCTACTTTATAGCTTGTAGTAACTCTCGGGAGGCTTCTTTTATTTTATTTGTATTCATAATTATTTATTTATTTTCGTCAGAATGTAAAAATTACATTAGTTACGAATTTGTGTTCTCAAAAAACAGTGCATTGTGTGTAATGCAACTGTGATTTTTAGTAAATTAGTTAGTTTTTAAGGAAGGCCAGAGCTTCAGCTGTGTCAAATAGATTGTTCCCTTTTAGTTAACGTTATTTAAAAGATATTACGAGCGTCCATTCCCATTGGATAACGGAGAATTTTACACCCGGAAGTAAGTTTTATCCTTACTGTCGATTGATTTTACAGTGATCGCTGAACTACTCATCGACTAAAAAACACCAGATTATCCTTGTTAATTACACAACATTGATTGGTTTGAATTGTGAACAATGCTTTTGTATTTTCCCCCTTCGATTCGGAGAAACAAAGATTTTTTCGGAGTTGAAGGATGGCAGAAGACACTACACTACCCAGAATCCTCAGCTATCGTTTGGGACTACACCATGTGCTTAGCTTGACAAACCCCGTGATCAGTCCTCAAGCTCTTTGATTGGTTGACCTCCAACTGCATTCCATATGAAAAAAAAAGGTTTCGTAAAAGAGAAAATCATACTTTATTCAGCAGTGCTTGCATTACATTACATTACATTACATTGCATTTAGCTGACGCTTTTATCCAAAGCGACTTACAATAAATACATTCGACCAGGAAGACACAACCTTGAAGAAAACAGAATCATAAAGTACATCAGGCTTCATAGAGCCAATCATTTCAAGTGCTACTCAACTGGCTTTAGATAAGCCAGTCCTTTATTAGTATATAAGTGCTTTGTTAATAGTTCTATCGCTCGAAGTGGAGTCGAAAGAGATGAGTTTTCAGTCTGCGCCGGAAGGTGTGTAAGCTTTCTGCTGTCCTGATTTCAATGGGGAGCTCATTCCACCATTTTGGAGCCAGCTTGCTTTACTCTTTGAAAGTCATCACATGAATGCATTGTAATAAATGGTTTGGCTGCATTAAATATTACACATCTGTCGTAGTTCTTTATTTATCTCCAGAGATCGGGCATCAGAATAGACCAGAAACTATTCTTTTACAGTTCTGTTTTAATTTCACAATAAAGTTAGTAGTAATATTTTGTTTTGATATTATTGTTTTTTATTAACTACTAGACCTCTGGGTCATGTTTAAGACCATCTTGTTCTGTGTTGCTGTGGGTTTTTTTTTTTCCATCGCTTTGTGTTACAAATATCAAAACAATAACAAAATAATAATTCGTCGTAAACTATACCGGAAACAGCAGTATATTTTATTTTGTTACCACTGTAAACTTGACCAGCTTTTTAACCCAAACCACCTACTGGTTAAAGCACGTTATTACACGTTTAGAGTAATTGCAATGCAGGAAGATTGTGTTGCTTTTTAATGACTGTTTAAAATGCCTTTTTCTTAATGAGGTGTGCTAACTAATAAGGCTTTATTTAAACATTAAAGAATACTTTAGGTTAAGGTCTTCTTTTAAATAGGAAAAAAGCTTTGGGGGTATCTATCTACAGATACATATTAAGCCTGACAAAGTCTAAATTGCATGGTTTTGTTTTGGAACTTGACAATCAACTTTCCTGCAATGTTAACTATGTTGAAGCACTTATTTTAACTGATATTATACACATTAATTATAATCTTATGTATGTAGATAGTATAAGAAACGTGCAGAATACGACAGTGTAATGGTGGAAGTATACACACATTGATAGATGTCTTGTAATGCACTGTTGAGGAACCTGTGACTCAAGTTTTTCATTCATTGCATAACTACACTGTTGTGTATATGATATGTCAATAAGCCTTAGAAAATCTTGAAATCTTGAAAGGGATGTGCAAAATAGCAATTATATACAGTCTTTAATGAACTATTAGAGAATAACGAGTAATGAATATGCTTTAAACGGATCTGCAGATAAATATTTAGTCTTCTCAAGCACCAACTATCAAATATCTCGCCTGATTGTTGGCACTTGACAATCACCTTCACTGAATTTCCCTCAGGTGTCTGATTTAAGGGTTGTTTATATTTCACATCATTAATCCAAATCTGTAAAGTAACTAAAATAAATGTAGTGGAGTAAAAATACCAGGTTAACCTGGTTAAGCCCACTAACAGGTGCTAAAAGCATTTCGTAAGCTCTTTAAAGAAAGCCCTCAGGATTATAAAATACCCCCATCACCCCAGCCACAAACTGTTCTGTCTGCTGCAGTCTGGCAGGCGGTACCACAGCATCCGGACTAAAACCTCCAGACACAGAGACAGCTTCATCCCACAGGCTATACGATTATTAAACACCTGAACTTAGAAACAACATCCATAACATTCATCTGGCTGCTACTTAGAAATTATTTATCTAATATATCATATTCCAATCACTTGTTATAGACTCTTATTGCACTATTTCACAATTTTTTATGTGTATCTGTTTTATTGCGTAGTACTGTTGGAGGAGCCTGTGACCTAAGGGGGGAGGAGGGGGGGGGGTAGGACACGTTCGATTCCTGTTTTGAATAGTGTGTGGTCGATGGGTTTCATTCCATTTCAAAGTCCTTTTTGACGCTCTGTGGAAACTTCGCGCACAACATCCAATCACAGAGGTTGAGGACTGATCACGGGGTTTGTCAAGCTAAGCACATGGTCCCAAACGATAGCTGAGGATTCTGGGTACTGTAGTGTCTTCGGCCATCCTAAAACTCAGAAAAAACATTTGTTTCTCTGAATCGAAGGGGGAAAATACAAAAGTATTGTACACAATTCAAACCAATCAATGTTGTGTAATTAACAAGGAAAATCTGGTGTTTTTTAGTCGATGAGTAGTGCAGATATCACTGTAAAATCAATCGACAGTAAGGAGAATACTTACTTCCGGGTGTACAATTCTCCGTTATCCAATGGGAATGGACGCTCGTAATACAATACAGAGGACATGATCTTTATCTTTTAAATAACGTTAACTAAAGGGAACAATCTATTTGACACAGCTGAAGCTCTGGCCTTCCTTAAAAACTAACTAATTTAATAAAAATCACAGTTGTATTACACACAATGCAGTTTTTTGAGAACAAAAATTCGTAACTAATGTAATTTTTACATTCTGACGAAAAATAAAAATAATTATGAATACAAATAAAATAAAAGAAGCCTCCCGTGAGTTACTACAAGCTATAAAGTAGATTTAAAAAACGTTTTATAGAATAAAAGCTCACTGCGGGACGTTGTAGAAATGCGTGTGTGCACCACGACAAAGGAGCCTCATTCACTTTACATAGGGGTTGTTTGCGTGGTGCCGACACGTAAATGTAACAAAGTTCGTGACTCCACCACGCATTGTGGTGTTAAGGAGTCGTGGTGGAGTCACGCATTCTGGTGAGATCAGGTTGTCTCATCCGGGCCGCACGACGGGGGTGACTGCGGCGTGGTTCGCAGTAACTGTAGTACCGGAGTCCAACAGAGAGGCAGCAGCTGCGGGACAGTAGACTGCGTACTGCAAAACCTTCCCTGCCTTGAAGAAGAAGTGATCCTTCGTTGTGAAGGCTGCAGTCGGAATACATGTAGCGGCGTTACGTAATCAGAATACAAAAATCAAGTAGGCCAACTGTATTCAGCTGGCGTTACATTTGAAAAACGAGTAATCTGATTACAGTTACTTTCGTAAACCTGAAGTGAATACATTTTGGAATACTTATTGGAATTATTGGTGGAAAAATGTCCTCACAAAATGTAATATTCATTACCGGTGTAGGTACCAGATGTGTTCGGGGTACCAGATGTGTTCGGGTGTATTTCCGTCGCATCCGTCATCCGTCATATCCGTCATATTTTACGGCAACTCAAGAGGGCCATTATGGTCAAATTCCGAACATTTAAACATAGCCGACACTTCATTCTTTACTTTGTCCGTTATTATATGTAGAAGATTATACTTTTTCTCCGTCATGTTGATTCCATAGCAACAACTTCAAACAGGCATAGCCTACACTTCATTCTTTACTTTGTTCGTTATTATATGTAGAAGATTATACTTTTTCTCCGTCATGTTGATTCCATAGCAACAACTTCAAACAACAACAACAACTAACCGCTAGCCGCAAAGCTAGCATCACAGCCACTGCTCTGTTTTCAGAGACTTTGCACACGTTTTTCACAAACATTTTCACATGCTAGGAGTACTTCCATTCGCTTCGTCTTGATCTGTAGATGTGATTTGATGTGTCGTGTGTCCCCATCCATCCATCTTCTCCCGCTTATCCGTGGTCGGGTCGCGCGGGTAGCAGTTCCAGCAGAGAGCCCCAAACTTTCTTTTCCCTGGCGACATCAACCAGCTCTGACTGGGGGATCCCAAGGCGCTCCCAGGCCAGCGAAGAGATATAATCCCTCCACCTGGTCCTAGGTCTACCCCTTGGTCTCTTCCCAGCTGGACGTGCCTGGAACACCTCCCTAGGGAGGCGCCCAGGTGGCATCCTAACTAGGTGCCCGAACCACCTCAACTGGCTTCTTTCGACGCGAAGGAGGAGCGGCTCAACTCCGAGTCCCTCCCTGATGACCGAACTTCTCACCTTATCTCTAAGGGAGACACCAGCCACCCGGCGGAGGAAACCCATCTCGGCCGCTTGTATCCGCGATCTCGTTCTTTCGGTCATGACCCATCCTTCATGACCATAGGTGAGGGTAGGAACGAAAATGGCCCGGTAGACAGAGAGCTTTGCCTTCCGGCTCAGCTCCCTTTTCGTCACAACGGTGCGGTAAAGCGACTGCAATACCGCTCCCACTGCTCCGATTCTCCGGCCCATCTCACGCTCCATTGATCCCTCACTCGAGAACAAGACCCCGAGATACTTGAACTCCTTCACTTGGGGTAAGGACTCATTCCCTACTTGGAGTGGACAGTCCATCGGTTTCCTGCTGAGAACCATGGCCTCAGATTTGGAGGTGCTGATCCTCATCCCAGCCGCTTCACACTCGGTTGCGAACCGATCCAGTGAGTGCTGAAGGTCGCAGACCGATGAAGCCATCAGAACCACATCATCTGCAAAAAGCAGTGGTGCAATCCTTAGTCCACCGAACTGCAGACCCCCCCCCCCACGACTACGCCTCGAAATCCGATCCATGTATATTACAAACAGGATTGGTGACAAAGCGCAGCCCTGGCGGAGGTCCAACCCTCACCGGAAATGGGTCCGACTTACTGCCGAGGACCCGGACACAGCTCTCGCTTTGGGAGTACAGAGATTGGATGGCCCTGAGTAGAGACCCCCTCACCCCATACTCCCGCAGCACCTCCCACAGTAACTCCCTGGGAACCCGGTCATACGCCTTCTCCAAGTCTACAAAACACATGTAGACCGGATAAGCGTACTCCCAGGCCCCCTCCAGGATCCTTGCGAGAGTAAAAAGCTGATCCGTCGTTCCACGACCAGGACGGAATCCGCATTGTTCCTCCTCAATCTGAGGTTCGACAATCGGCCTGACCCTCCTTTCGAGTACCTTGGAGTAAACTTTCCCGGGGAGGCTGAGTAGTGTGATGCCTCTGTAATTGGCACACACCCTCTGATCCCCCTTTTTGAAAAGGGGGACCACCACCCCGGTCTGCCACTCCTTCGGTACCGTTTCCGACTTCCACGCAACGTTGATGAGACGTGTCAACCATGACAGTCCCTCAACACCCAGAGCCTTCAGCATTTCCGGGCGGATCTCATCCACCCCCGGGGCTTTGCCACTGTGGAGTTGTTTGACGACCTCAGTGACCTCCCCCCGGGAGATTGGCGTTGATCCCCCGTCATACTCCAGCTCTGCCTCTAACATAGAGGGCGGAGTTGTCGGGTTCAGGAGTTCCTCAAAGTGTTCCTTCCAACGTCCCAACACTCCATCAGTTGAGGTCAACAACGTCCCATCCTTACTGTACACAGCTTCAAAAGACCTCATGAAAGGAAAAACAAGAAGTGAGGATACCCGGCCCGGAGGAAGCCCGGGGTCCCCTTCTGGAGCCAGGCCCAGAAGGAGGACTCGTCGGCGAGCGTCAGGTGGCCGGGCTTGCCACGGAGCCCGGCCGGGCCCAGCCCGAAAAGGCAACGTGGGCAACACCTCCGCTTCTCTGTCCCGCGGGCCCACCACCTACGGGAAACATCGATGGGGTCGGGTGCGCTGCCAGAAGGGTGGCAGTGAAAGCGGAGGGTCTCGACGGACCAGACCCGGGCGGCAGAAGCTGGCTTTGGGGACGTGGAACGTCACCTCTCTGGGGGGGAAGGAGCCGGAGCTTGTGCGGGAGGTGGAGCGGTACCAGTTGGATCTGGTTGGGCTCACCTCTACGCACAGCGTCGGCTCTGGAACCTTACTTCTGGATAGGGGTTGGACTCTATTCTTCTCCGGAGTTGCTCAAGGTGTGAGGCGCCGGGCGGGTGTGGGGATACTCACAAGTCCCCGGTTAGGTGCTTCGTTGTTGGAGTTTACCCCAGTGGACGAGAGGGTCGCCTCCCTACGCCTGCGGGTTATGGGGGGGAAAACTCTGACTGTTGTGTGTGCTTATGCACCCAACAGCAGTTCAGAGTATTCGGCCTTCTTGGAGACCCTGGAAAGAGTCCTGTATGGGGCTCCTGAAGGGGACTCCTTAGTCTTGCTGGGAGACTTCAACGCACATGTGGGCAATGATGGAGACACTTGGAGGGGCGTGATTGGGAGGAACGGCCCCCCTGATCTGAACCGGAGTGGTGGTTTGTTACTGGACTTCTGTGCTAGTCATGGATTGGCCATAACAAACACCATGTTCGAACATAAGGATGCTCATAAGTGTACGTGGTACCAGAGCACCCTAGGCAGAAGGTCCATGATCGATTTCGTTATCGTATCATCGGACCTGAGGCCGTATGTTTTGGACACTCGGGTAAAGAGAGGGGCGGAGTTGTCAACTGATCACCATCTGGTGGTGAGTTGGGTCGAGTGGCGGGGGAAGCCTCTGGATAGACCTGGTAAGCCCAAACGTGTAGTTCGGGTGAACTGGGAACGTCTGGAGGAGGCCCAAGTTCAGGAGGCCTTCAACTCACACCTCCGGCGGAGCTTTTCGGGCATTCCTGTGGAGGTTGGGGACATTGAACCAGAGTGGTCGGTGTTCAAAGCCTCTATTGCCGAAGCCGCGGTGGGGAGCTGTGGTCTCAAGGTCTTAGGTGCCTCAAGGGGCGGTAACCCTCGAACCTCCTGGTGGACACCGGTGGTCAGGGAAGCCGTCCGACTGAAGAAGGAGGCCTTCAGGGATTTGTTATCCCGGGGGACTCCCGAAGCAGTTGCAAGGTACCGACAGGCCCGAAGGGCAGCAGCCTCATCCGTGGCCGAGGCAAAGCAGCGGGTGTGGGAGAAGTTCGGAGAAGACATGGAGAAGGACTTTCGGGCGGCACCAAAGTTGTTCTGGAAAACTGTCCGACACCTCAGGAGGGGGAAGCAAGTCGTGTGTCCCCCAACTGTGGAAATTGATGTGAAATATTGTACCGAAGAAGTGAGGCAGCATATTTTTGGTATGTTCATTTTAATGTCACCCATCTATAGGAGGTGTATTGCATCATGTCATCTCTAATATATGTGTGGGTTTATACATTCCTGTGTGTTAATAGTTGAAGGAACAAAAAGTACATTTTCCCTCTTATTTATAGAGAGGTTTTTTTATAGATTCCTGAAACAATGTTCCCTTTTTCTTAAAAGTAGATTAGCGCAATAGTCTTTTTCTTTGACTTTTACCCATTTATCAAAAGGGTGTTTTTAGGCTATTTTTGAAGAAGAAAGATGCAGAATTAATTGTGAGTTCTGTTTTGAGTGAAAAGATTACCCCTTTGAGTGTTTTTCTGGGTTAAACCATCGATAGGCTTTGCAAATTGGGAGGGACATTTTCCCCAGATATAATGATGCGCATCCTGCAGGCCTTCCCAACACCTGTGGCTTTCATAGCGGGAAAACATATGGACTATTGTGTGATAAGCTACATAATAAGAATGTGTTTTGCTCCAAACTGAAAACTGTTTGGTTCTCTGCTGCCCGCGCTGATTCCCTGTGAGACAGCGTTTTGGTATCTCCCAAATGAAACTCCACCCCTTCCTGTTTCTGTTGGTATTGGGACGATGTGCATCTTGTTGTTTTTCCTCTCGTCTCGCGCGGCCCGGACCGGAAGGTCGGGGCAGCTCGTGAACAAGGCCAGGAGTAGGCATACTCCTGACATTACGCATATGATATGGTTTTGTATGGTAATGTATTATATGGTATTGCATTATTACCTTTTATGATTAAAACAGATTTTTGTTTAACCCTCGTCCTGGTTGTTTTGAGTGTTCCTTCTTTTAAAGCAAGCTCATAGGAATAGGAACGGCGCGGAGAAGTGCTACCTACTCCTTCACAACTCCTCTCCAAAGTTCAGATATTTAATAAAATACTCAGGGGAGTTTCCTGAATTTTCATGCCCAAAACCAAGCACTCATTTCATTTAAAACCTTTATTTATACAGATAAACACCCATTGAGATCATTGATCTCTTTTCCAAGGGAGACCTGTTCAAGTAGTTCCACATGAAACATAAAAGCATAAACAGAACAACAAAAGGACATCATACAGCATCATTTACAAAATTATCCACATAAACAGGTACCAACAGCTTCCGATTGAGTAGCATCCAACCGAGCTTTAAAAACATTTAGTGGCACCAGATTGTTCAGTTTCCATTTAATTTGCAGACTGTTCCAAGACAGAGGAGCTGCGCATCTAAAAGCTGTCTTCCCTAAGACAGTCCTAGCAGTTGGCACATTTAATAAAACCACAGCATTCGATCTCAGGCAGTAGCCACTTACAATTCTCCGTGAGATCAGGGAGCAGATATAAGATGGAAGTTTCCCTAACATGGCTTTGTATATAAAAATGTACCAGTGACTAAGCCTCCGTACAGTTAGTGAAAGCAAACCAGCCCTTGCATACAGGGTACAGTGATGGGTTAATGCTTTACAGTTTGTCACAAATCTTAGTGCACTGTGATACGCAGCATCTAACTTGACCAGGCAATTGGCAGGTGCATTCATATAGACCAGATCCCCATAGTCCAGCACAGGTAAAAAGGTCACAGTGACTAGCCTTTTCCTGGACTCAAGCGAGAAACAGGACTTGTTTCTGAAAAAGAACCCTAGCCTAACCCTCAGCTTTTTAAGCAGGTTATTGACATGAAGTTTAAAAGAGAGACAATCATCAAGCCAGATACCCAGGTATGTGTAACAGGCAACAACTTCAAGTTGTGTTCCTTGCGTAGTTACAATATCTAAAACAGGCTCTGGTATCTTTTTTGCTTTTGAAAAGAGCATTACCTTGGTTTTATCCACATTTAAAAGAAGCTTTAGTTCAGAGAGCTGAGTCTGAATAATGTTAAAAACAGCCTGTAATTTAACAACAGCCTCCTTAATGGTGGGACCTGCACAGAACATCACGGTATCATCCGCATAAAAATGTAAAGTAGCTTCATCCACATTATCACCTACGCTGTTAATATATATGGAGAATAAAAGTGGTCCTAAAACAGAACCCTGTGGTACACCATTAGAAATGTTTAACCACTCAGAAGACAGTCCATCAAAATGAACACATTGGGACCTTTCAGAGAGGTAGTTTACAAACCACCCCACTGCAAGGCTGGATATGCCTATACTGAGTAGCCTCTGCTTTAAAATGTGATGATCAACGGTGTCTAACGCTTTGGAAAGGTCAATAAACAGAGCTGCACAACTCTGCTTATTATCTAAAATAGTAGTAATGTCATTCACCACTTTCATTGTGGCAGTGATGGTGCTGTGATTCTTTCTGAATCCTGACTGATGTTTAGACAGGATGTCATTTGTACATAAAAACTCCTTTACCTGTTCACTCACTAGGCGTTCAAGAACCTTAGCCAGAACTGACAATTTAGAGATTGGCCTATAGTTATTTAAAATAGTTGCCTCCCCTCCTTTTAGCAAAGGCAAGACATAAGCAGACTTCCATACTTTTGGAATTGCATTTGTGCTGAGGGAGAGGTTAAAAAGAGAAGTAAGAGGTGGAGCAATAAAGTCTGCAGCTATCTTTAAAAAGAAAGGTTCTAAGTTGTCCGGGCCAGCCGGTTTCCTAGGATCTAGCTTAGATAAGGCTTCATGAACAACATCAACAGTAAAAGGGGTAAAACTGAAAGGGTTTTCCAGACCACGTTGTTCAGAGTCACAGACTGTGGTGTTTACAGAAGCAGAGTTAGTGACAGAATCAAATAGAGAACCACAGGACACAAAATGCTCATTAAAGCAATTTAGCATAGTGGCACTGTCCGATATAGAGCCAGATGCTGTGGTAAGGCACAGAGGTAGCTCATTACGGATCTCACAGGTTGATATCGATTTTATTGCTTTCCAAAATTTCCTAGGATTATTTAGGTTTTCTGTGGTAACTGACAAATAGTACTTCGACTTTGCACTTTTGACATTTGAAGTGAAGCTATTCCTTAGCTGCCTAAAACGCAGCCATTCTATCTCTGAGCCTGATTTCCTAGCCTTTGCCCAGGCCTTGTTTCTCTCATGAAGGACACTAGACAGCTCAGCAGAAAACCAAGGATTGTCTCGTCCCTTTACTCTAAATTTACGCAGGGGTGCATGTCTATCAATGATCTCCATAAAACCAAGATAAAAATAAGACCATGCGGTTTCTACATCAGCACACAGATCGATTTTACCCCAATCAAAATCAAACAGATCATGAACAAAACCCTGCTCCACAAAATGTTTTATGTCTCTCTTGATGATAATGTGAGGTTTAACCTTTTGGACCTTAGTGTCCCTAATTGTGGATCACACAGTGATCGCTCACATCATTCTCAAATACTCCCACAGATGAATATTTATGGGGAACATTAGTTAAAATGAGATCAATTAGGGAGGATTTATTAGGGGACTTAATGTTAGGGCGAGTAGGACTGTCCACAATCTGAGTAACATTCAAAGAGATACAAAGGTTTTTAAAATCCTCTGACACTGCAGTTAACCAGTCCCAGTTAAAATCTCCAAGTAGCACTATTTCCTTGTAGTCTAGTTGTGATAAAAGATTTGCTAGTGAAGACAAGGAGTCTTTGACAGCTGAGGGGGGTCTGTAGCAGCCCACCGCCATGACCTGTTGACCCTTTGCCACTTCTATATTTAAGGCTAAAAATTAAAATTGCTTACTGATCGATTTGGAAACTAATGTGGTTACACTGAATTTATTCTTAACATAAATTGCAACGCCACCACCTTTATTAGGCCGGTCGGTACGATACACATTAAAACCATTTAAGGCAATGTCAGAGGCCAAAATAGATTTGTTTAGCCATGTTTCTGATAAAACAATGACGTCAGTCGATTTTGCCCAGATACGGACAAAATCTAGTTTACCTAACAGACTGCGCACATTCAAGTGGATGAAACCCAACCCAGACCTAGCTTTAAAATCAGCAGGAGTAGCGATCTGACTACTACTACTGGGCGGACCAGGGTTAGGTTGGACATTTCCTGACAGTAATAACAACAACAAAAACAGGCATCTTTTCCTCTTAAACGACACACATACATTGTTATCTAATTTAGAAACACCGGAAAAGTCTGCGAGAGTGTGATTAGAGCTTAAGAAGCAGTCCTGAAGAACCATCATCGCAGGAAAACAAAAAAGACAAACATATTTTGTCGAGCAGATTGACTGTGACAAGGCAACCGGTAATTGTTTGAGCAACACATCCGAACCTTTGCAGGGGATGCCCACTGCAGGTGGCAGAACAGACCTGAATCCAGTATGTTATGTATGTGTCACATCAGGTGTAACTGTGCCTTTAAGATGGCACCGGGAGTTTTGGGATGTGTGAACCGGATACAGTTGTGTTGTTGTCACCTCTCTCCCCGTTCCTCGCACTGCCGGGCGAACCGCCGATTCCGTGGGTTCGCTGGCTTGAGTCCTTCGAAACGTTCATAGTAGCCGCGGGGCTAGCTGAAGCTAACAACGACAGGAAGAAACCCCTGCTGATACACTCACTGGGCAGCGAGGGACAGCGGATTTTTCGGACTCTCGGACTCGCTCCAAAATATGCGGACTGTGTTACACTGCTCACTGGACACTTTGCTGCCCCAGAAAATGTTATGCTCCGGCGGATTGTTTTTCGGCAACGCCGGCAACAGGCGGGTGAATCCGTCCACCATTACGTGGCTGATCTGAGGGGACTAGCCAGCCTCTGTAAATTCGGGGCGCTGGAGGATGAACTAATACGGGATCAGCTGGCTGAGCACACTAACAACCCGACTCTCAGAGAAAAGCTGCTAATGATGACAGACAAGCTCACTTTAACAAGAGCAGTGGAGGTAGCTTTCCAGCTTGAGTCAGCAGCAGCCTTAGCATCCCAGCTAGCTCCCTCCTCCGGTTCTTTTCCCCACAGACCCATGCTACTAACTCAAACGGTGGCGCTACCCATGGAGCCTCACGGGGGGGTTTTCCCTGAGGACAACTTTGATGTGAACTTTGCAGCACGCCAGGGTACGGCAGCACGCCAGGGTACGGCAGCACGCCGGCCCTGTGATAATTGTGGCTCATCATCGCACCAGAGTCGAGCTCCGAACTGCCCTGCCAAAGGACAGAGGTGTCAACGCTGTGGCAGGCAGAACCATTTTGCACGGGTCTGTCGCTCTGTTCCTGCAGCCGACGGCCCACCTCCACGTACGCCTGGGCCACACGCACCGACGACCATCCACTCCGTGGGCGCCATCTCCCGACGGCTAAAGTGCTGCACGGTGGAGCTGGATGGGGTCTGCCTCCCGCTGCTGCTGGATACGGGGGCCTCCAAGTCCCTCCTGAATGTTTCCACGGTCCGGCGTCTCTTTCCGCTCCGAACAATCACCGCCGACGCCGAGGATCTGTACGGGTATGGACACTCTAAAATTGGAATGGCGGGCACAATCACCTTGGCTGTGCGTTACGGGACTAAGACTCTCCCCGCATTCACCTTTCAAGTGTCTCACCAGGGGGCCAACCTCATGGGTTTTGATTTGTTTTGTGAGTTGGGTTTCACCCTTGTGGACAATTCTGGGGCCGCTATCTTGTCTGTTGGCTCGCCGTGGCATCAGCGCTGGCCTGCCCTGTTCAGTGGTTTGGGCTGCCTCACCGCCTTTGACCACCAGCCCCTCCTCAAGCCTGAGGTACACCCCGTGATTCAGCCCATACGCCGCCTGCTTCTCGCCCTGCGCGACGACGTCACCGCCGAGCTGCAAAAACTCTTGGACGCGGGCATCATCGAACGCATTGATGCTTCCCCGTGGATTTCAAACCTGGTGGTGGTGAAGAAGAAGTCAGGGGGCCTGCGCCCGTGCATCGACCTCAGGCCGGTGAACAAGGCCGTGATACCCGACAGGTATCCGCTGCCCACAGTGGAGGAGCTAGCCGCACAATTCTACGGCTCTTCCATGTTCACGAAACTAGACCTTCGTCAAGGCTACCTGCAGGTTCCGCTGCACCCTGACATCCGCAGCCTTACAGCTTTCGTGACTCATGTCGGAGTGTTTCGCTACACCCGCATGCCTTTTGGCCTCAGCTCGGCCCCCAGCTGTTTTCAAAAAATCATGTCCACCATCTTCGCCGGCATCCCGGGCGTGGTCGTCTTCCTGGACGACATAGTGGTTCATGGTGCTACACCAGCCGTTCATGACGAACGCCTGGCGAGGGTGCTGGACGTCCTCGCCAGTCACAACCTCACACTCAATGGGGAAAAGTGCTGTTCCAGCCATCGAGTTTGTGGGGTTCCGCCTGACCACCGACGGCCTCAGCCCGTTACACTCCAACGTAGAGGCGGTGCTGCGCCTGCCTGAGCCGTCCTGAGCCGTCCTGTCCGGCTCAGATCTCTTCGTTTCTGGGGATGACGTCCTACTACCTGCGCTTCCTTCCTCAGTACTCCTCGACCACCTCCCCACTACGTGAACTCCTGAAACAGGACGCGGTCTGGGAGTGGACCCCGGCCTGCTCTGCCGCTATTCGCCAGCTCAAGACGCAGCTCACCTCAACACCGGTGCTCGCATTCTTTGACCTGAAGAGCCCCACGTTCGTGACCTGTGACGCGTCCAATACGGCAATAGGGGCGGTGCTGTCCCAGATCCAGGGGGGCACAGAACGCCCGGTGGCGTTCGCCTCTCGGTCCCTCAACTCGGCCGAACAGAAATACTCAGTGGGGGAGCGGGAGGCGCTGGCCTGCGTCTGGGCGTGCGAGCGGTGGCACATGTACGTGTATGGGCGGCATTTTACGTTGCATACTGACCATCAGGCCCTTACAGCCCTGCTTGCTACATCGGGGTCGGGGCACAAACCGCTGAGGATCTACCGCTGGTCAGAGAGACTCCTGCCGTATGACTTCACCACAGTGTTTACTCCCGGCAGGGAGAATGTGGTGGCTGACCTGCTCTCCCGCGCCACCCCCACCCCAGCGCCCGGCGAGGGCCCGGACGCAACAGAGTCAGAGCTCATACTCATGCTCCACGCCCCGCTTCAGGCCGCAGTTTCCCTGGATGACCTTCGGCTCGCGTCGGAGGAGGACCCCACGCTCTCCCAGCTCCGCACTTACATCCGGGAGGGATGGCCTGCGAAGTTCCCGGAGGAGCTGGCGTCTTTTCATCGGGTCAAGGACGAGCTGACCTGCTGGAACGGTGTCTGTGTGGCTCGGGCCTCCGCACGTTCGTTCCCATCGACCTCAGGGCCCGCGTATTGTCTATGGCGCACGAGGGCCACCTGGGTATCGTGAAGGTAAAACAGCGCTGCAGGGATTTGGTGTGGTGGCCGGGCATAGATCGAGATATAGAGACAATGGTGAAGGAGTGCACTGCCTGCCTGGTCAGTGGCAAAACTGGCCCGCCACTCCCACCGCCCCTGCAGCCCTTGCAGTGGCCACACGCGCCTTGGGAGCACATGCAGCTGGACATCTGTGGGGAGCTGCATGGCGTCCCAACGCTTCCTCCTGGTGGCCTACGACCTCCATTCGAAATGGCCAGATGTGCTCGCCACAGGGTCCGTAACGGCTCGGGTGGTCACAGACTTCCTCTCTTCTCTGTTTGCTCGGTGGGGCAGTCCTAACGCCATCACTACGGATAACGGCCCACAATTTGTCTCCTCTGAGTTCGCCACCTTTGTGGAAGAGAGGGGGATTAAACACATCCGTACAGCTTTCTACCACCCGCAAGCAAATGGGGGGGTGGAAAGGTTCAACCAAACCCTAAAGAACGGGATCAGAGCACACCTGGCAGATGGTCTTCCATTCTCAGCCGTGCTGCTTCGCACCTTGCTTCACTACCGGGCGACGCCGCATTCAACTACCGGCAGCTCCCCAGCCCTCTTGATGACGGGCTGTGAGCTGCAGCTCCCTTTGGATCGGCTACGGGCCCCGGCGGCCGTCACGCCAACAGCCACACCCTGCCAGAGTGCCAGGGTTGCAGAGGCTCAGCGTCGCATGAAGCAGCGGTTCGACAAGAGACGGAGGGTGAGAGCACCTTCCTTCACAGTGGGAGACTGGGTCAGGATTCACCGTCCTAACCGGGACCACAAGCTGCTATCCTTCTGGACGGCGCCGATGAAGGTCACCGCTCAACTGGGGTCAGCCACCTTTCGTTTGGCCGACGGATCACGGTGGCATGCAAGCCGGCTTCGGAAGGTGGCACCGCCCCCCATCGTGGACCCAGGGCCCAGGGAGGACGGGGACTTTGTTTTTCCTGATGAGCAGTTGCAGGGTCCAGCCGGGTTCCCACCTGAGCCGGTTGAGCCAGTGGTTCGTTTTGAAGCTCATCCGGCCCGTGTCCGGGTCAGACCAAGATACTTGGAAGACTATATTGTGAGCTTGTGACTCTCAGGGGTAATGTTCAGAGCATAGTCTGTTGCGTGGCAGAATAATCCACATGGCTATGCTGGTGACTGGCAGTCTACCCAGTTCATCTAGAGTAGATAGCTAAACGTTAATTGGGTTCCTTGAGGGGAGGGGTAAATGTTATGTATGTGTCACATCAGGTGTGACTGTGCCTTTAAGATGGCACCGGGAGTTTTGGGATGTGTGAACCGGATACAGTTGTGTTGTTGTGGTGTTGTCATGGAAGCGTATGCAACAACGTGTTCAATAAACGGTCAACCTAAATGTCGTAGTCCATAGTCTTACATATACAACACAGTAGTCTTCTCAGAATGACTAGAGATCTTCTCATAGTCCAAAACAGTTAACAGGCACAGCAGAATCCCGATATGGGCCATTTTCCCAGACCAGCAGAGCATCCGGATAGGCGTGCAAGCAGGCCCGAAATGTGGAGGCGCTCCGTTCTCCTCGCGATATCCCCGGTGCAGAACCTCCTCAGTACAGCAGGATAGGCGAAGCAGGACCAGCTCGAGGCGTAGAGGCGCTCCGGTCTCTCAGCGATATCCCCGTGGTAAAACGTCCTCGGCACCGTAGAGCACGACAGGTGGAGCAGGTGGATACAGGCCTCCGCTACAGCAGGTGTAAAGCAGGCCGCAGCCCGAACGCGAAGCCGCTCCGGTCTCTCCGTTACGCCCCCCGGGGTAAAATCTCGCCAGGACAGCAGCACACGCCAAATGGAAGCAGGTCCCCGCCACAGCACAACTGGGCAGGTGGAAAAAGGGGGCCCAAGCAACAACGTGCAGCCGCTCCGTCTCTCCGCGACTTCCCGGGAAAAACCTCCCCACAACAGCACAGGTGCACAAGTAAACCTCCTATCCACGCCGACGGAAGAGAGGCAGCCCTGCCCCTCACTTTCCACGCTCCGTGAGGCGGATGAGAAAATGTGCCTTGCCTTGCCTTGCCTTGCCTTGCCTTGCCTTGCCAGTATTGGACTACAAGATAGATGCAAGCCTGTACAGGTAGAGTCATTTAAAGCATAAATGAGTCGGTTGGGTTCTGGAGGTGTGGTTACAGCATTGTGCCTGGTGGGGCCCAATGTGATATCTTTTCATGGGGCCCAAAATCCCTGGTGGCGCCCCTGACCACGTGACTGCTTCAGATGGAGTTTAAGATCGGTTGAACCACTGACACTTCACAGTTTTACAATACTCATGTTACCACGATGGGATTAAGAGAGCTCAGACCCTCACTTATATGGAGGACGGAATATGACATATGTATAAATAAAATAAAATGAATGTATGAATAAAAACATGAATACATTCATCTATAAGGCAATATATAAATAAATACAGGAAGAAATAAATAGACTGCTTAATGCCTGAGCTTGCATTATTTTTATTTTGTTTTATGTCATGTATATATTTATGTTTTATTGTTGGAGGAGCCTGTGACCTACCAACCTAAGATTTTCATTGCACAACTACAGTATACTACTGGGGTACTGCTGTTGACGGACGTGGCCTACCTCAGCTCCACACATGTTTATTTAGATTTATTATTAGATTATAATCACATACGCAACCAAAGGGACAAAACTAAAAAACTGACTCCAAAGGATATTAAAACGTTTATTGTGCATATTACAATCCCTCCATACAATGAGCAAACGGTATTGTTAGTTATATACTTAAAATGTATACACAATTACAATAACAACATCTTTAAAAAACAAATAACCATATGCATATTATGTCCTTCAAGTATCTCTCAGGGAAAGGTGAGTGTTACTTGTACAGCTCCCTTTCCATAAATAACAAATATCATTACACACACAACTCTGATGTAGTGGAATTTACATTTTAATCAAACAAGCAGAAGTACACTTTAATTGCATTACATTTCTATGGCACCTTGTGTGTACATTTAGCCTATATGTTCAAGTCCCTTAAGGATAAGGGACAGAGGCACAGGCAAAGCAGTGTGTGGCCTCAATGAAAGGACCCTTCATCGTTCTTGGGTAAGTACATGGTTACACACACTGTTTGTAATATTCAGACTGACAATGTCATTATGACTGAAATGTTGTTTCTATTTTTAAACTAGCTTTAACCAGATCATGTATATTCTTAAAGAGAGCTTCTCTCATATTTGTATAGAAATAGGTAGCTACTGGCTGATACCATTTGAACACCTCACATATTAATCAACACACCAAACAATGGAAGTGGTCCCAGTTTAAAATGAGAACAATCATTTACTTCTTTGGCATGATGACATATGCTGCGTTCAGGGCAGATGGGATGGATGGGATAGGGGAGAAGGATTTCCATGTTGACAACCTGGGAGTATTTACGTCATTAAAGCTACTTCTGGTTCTATTAGCCACACACTTATCATTCAGCATAAACTTAGTTATATTCAAAGTGTTCCAAAAATAAAAGTCTCCCTTTCACAAATATGATGGTGGTGGAGAAATCATGGTGAATAAACCGGAAAAAGGCAACCCACTTCAGCTTCAGTTCAACCAATGGAAATAAGTCTTAACTTCCTGTCCCTTGCATCTTCATGTCATTTATGCAAATCGATATTTCTTTAAGGGGTATTCAGTTTAGTTCATGTAATGGGTTGATATAAGTCTGCAGATGTGCCGTCACAGATGTTATGACCATGTTCTACTACAGTCGGTGGTGCATGATGACATCAGTAGACAGTAGCACACGTATTAGCAGGACCGGCACGTTTCCCTGCGGCAGTCGCACTGACATTAAAGCTGGAAGTATGAATTGTTTTCCTACATGAAAATCTTTTGCACACAAAAGTGATCAAGTCACTTAGAAGGTCTCTTTTGTACATGTGAGGCGCAGCGGCTTGAAGTCTGAGCGGCTAGCTGAACTACAAACCGAGATGTTCCCCTGGTTGGTGCTGCTGTCTGGACACCATGTGCCCCACTGGGCGTTGAGCCCCCCCCCCCAGGGTCACGTGGGGAGAAGGAGCCTCCCTGTCCTCTCAGTAGCTGCTCTCGTGTCCGGTGAGGATGTACAGGTTGCTCAGCGCTGAGGGCTCGTCTGTCGGGGTGCTCTGAAGGATGATGTCCCTGCACAAGGTTCAGACAAAAAGGAGGACAAATCACAATGCTCATTTAGGAAGCACAAATCACTCTTCAAGAATTCTGTAAAGAATTTAAAACGATTTCTTGATCTTCGTGATTCATTGTATCTTAGTTTATATTTTCTTTAACTCGACTACTCCAAGTATCACTGCTGTCGTGTCATCAGTGAAGGATGTTGGTATTGTCACATTCGTGTCAGTACCTGTTGGTTCCTAGAACTCTGAAGAGCCGGCTCTCGTCTATGATCTCTTGTGTAACCTGCAGATAACGATGGAAACACATTTTATAGACACAAATATGACAAACACAGCTTCGTCCCAGAAGGCCTTGCATCGTAAAGCCAGTCACCTCATTTGAATGAAAACTCCTCCCTTTCAGGCCATGCTTCCAGAAAGCCAACACGCTGTCCTGCAGGCAGACTGGGAGAAGAGTTCAAGTCACTCATTGGTCAGCAGAAACAGGAAGTGTCACTGACTGTGTTACGCAGGATTGTTTTTACCTAGAGTCTCGATTGGGAAGTCAAAGAGCATCTCAGCTGCCAGCTCTTTGGACGGGAACCCTCGCAGGTTCACGATCTTCACAGTGTCTGCACCACGAGACCACGAGACAGAACATTAAGAATCCGTATGATGGGTTTGGAACGTGTTGAGAGGGAAAGACTTACTTTCTAGCGCGATGAGGACAGTGTCTCTGTCCATCTGGGTGACCTGCACGGCCCCCAGCGCTCCACTGTCTGCAGACACACACACACACACACACACACACACACACACACACACACACACACACACACACACACACACACACACACACACACAGTCAGACTCAGCTTTACAGGGACCGCAGGACAGACTGAGGGGGTCATCTCACTTACTCCTCCATAGTACAAAAGGATTTGAATCAAAATATACTTTTATTACAAGAAGTAAAAGTACTCATTCCGCACATTGGCCCGTTGAAGAATAATATAAAGTATAGAAGAATCATTATAAGATAAATGTACTTCAAGTATAATAGTAAAAGTACTCATTATGCAGAGTGGGTCTTTTCACAGTATTATATTACTACGGTTGTCATAGTATCCTTTTTGTCATACATGTACTGTAAGAGCATTTGAGTATTGTAGTTTATCAATGTGGACCATATCTAGATACTACATACCGTGTAAATCAGGAGTACTCGACTGCATTATACGTAACTGTGAGTGATAAATAAATGTAGTGGAGTAAAAAGTATGATATTCGTCTCTGAAATGTAGCGGTACAAGTATAGAGTAGCAGTACATTGAAAAACTCAAGTAAAGTACCAATATTTCAAAAAAGTACACAAGTGCAGCTGTGGGCGGGGGGAGCATCAAAAGGTATTTTAGCCATCTAAATAAATCAGTTTGTCTGGATCAAGTGTATCTTGTTTAGCACATTTCCACAGTGTTACCTTGCTGTTCCTATGTGTGATTGATCATGTTTGAAATAAGAGTTTACACTATTGTTTAGATTTTATGTCCCCTATTTTCATAAATAAAGTCTATTCATCCACCTATTATTTTGTAGCCACTGCTGAAGCCACAACATGAGCAACAGAAGAGACCTCGGATAGCCTACTTGTCCAGAGGCGTGAACAGAGACAGCCTTCCTACCTGGAGCTGAAGGGGGCCCGGTGCTGTTCAGCTCCATGATGTCAAACTGCAGCTGCTGGCTGTGCGGCCTCGTCCCGTCGCTACAGTCCCTCACCCCGACACACAGCTGGGGGAACTCATCGGACACCAGGACCAGCAGCTCGAATATCTGCAGGGAGTCAGGCAGCTTCATCGCGATGTGCTGCACGGAACAGAGGAAGAGGAAGGTTAGATGAAGATAGAGAGGAATGGGATTCATTCAAGGTTTTAAAGTGGGACATTAGATGTAAAGGTTTAAAGGCTTTATTGTAATAAGCACAGTAGCTACAGTTTAGCTATGGCAGTGGACATCTTAAGTTCCAGGCTCCTTAAACAATGCAACATCAGCATATATAAGACATATTACAATTCTTTAAAAAAAACAAAAACAATAAAATAGTTCAAGAAGAAACAAAATAGTGTAAGATTATCCTTCAAGACCAATGTGCAATGTAACCCCCTAACCCTAACACAATACATTGCAGAGAATGTAGAATAAGATTTATTAAAATAAAATGTCATTTAAATATTGACTACTAGACCCATTGTATGCCTTTGTCTGAATGTCTTTCATTTTTGTATAGCACCTTGAATTGCAAGGTGCTATAAATACATTTGCCTTGTATTACATGACATGTCACTTTTATCCAAAGCGACTCACATCCTCAACACTGTGGGCAGTGAAGCGTCTCAGGGACACAACGACATGCTGACTGCAGTGGGGTTTGAACCTGTGCTCCCCTGACCCCAACACCAACGCACAACCCACTGCGCCGCACGCCTCCCTGATACCAGGCAATCCCTGGAGAGACTAAAGGAAAGTGACATTTATTTATAATTATTTGACTTAACTTATTGTAAGTACAATTTTGAAGTACTTATGCTTTACTTGAGTATTTCCATTTAATTATACTTTGCATTTTTACTCAAAATTGTACTTACATCTAAAAGGTAAATAATGTAATTTGACTCCACTACATTTATTATTTAATGTTTTATTTATTATGCATGAAGCACTTCCTTGGTCTGAAAGCAGAACAGACCTTGAGATGCATGAACTTCTGCAGCGGCTCGTACCAGAGCAGCAGCACCAGGCCGGAGGGCACCGCCCCGCAGAGGAACGTGCTGTCGGTGTACGGGTTCCTGGCTGAGACAGGGGGGGGGGGGTCTGTTGGTGTCACTGAATAATCATGAGAGCATCTGAAGCGTGCGACACTTACCGACACTACACCTCTTGCAGCCCTTAGTGTCGGGGATCTTCACAGATATCGCAAACTTTCTGTAGATTCAGAGAGAAAACACAGTTTATTCCAAATATCTACATATTCAAATACTATTACAGTATACAGAACATATTCTGCTGTGTTTAACTTTGCATTCGGTTTTATCTTGTTTTTTTATATGTATGTTTTTTTTCGTATTCCTGCATTCAATAGCACCATTATATATTTTATTATTAAATGTTTAAAGCTACCCAGCAGTTTTTAGGGTATTTAAAAAACTCACCTTTACCAAAGTGATTCATGTGTGAATAATCAAAGTGAATATGATTCTGAGAAGGGCCATGTCCATCCATCCATCTTCTCCCGCTTTGGCAATGTAAGTCTATTTAATGATTCATATTTACATTTTTATTTTGAACTCAGGAGGTTTACTTTAACTGAGCATTTGACGCTGTAGTTTTGTTATTTGATTAACAGCTCTATCAGTACATCTTAACAGTGTCACTGATATCCAGGGGAGGGTTACTTTAAAAATGCATTCCTTTACAATGACTGTAAAAAAACAAGTAATGTGTAATGTGACGATGTTCTGTTACTTGAGGACAATCAGAAACCTGCTCCCCCACACCACTGCCCCCCCACCCTGCACACAAACTGTACATTCAGTAGATGGCAACATTTTATGTTTTTTATTTTCTCTTTATTTATTCGCACTGCATTTGATATTAAGCGAACCCAAAAGGAACAGAGAGTAATCAGGCTGCATTACTTTTATATTCTGATACTCAGATTAGGTTACTGATTCCTTTTCCCATGTAAATTGTAACAGATTACATTTTGAAAGTAACCCCCCTAACCCAGCCAGGTCCACGTCCTCCTGCTGGTATACCTGGAGCTGATCCTCTCGGTGAAGCGGCTGGTGTTCAGGGACAGGCTGCTGGTCTTCTTCTGCAGAGTTCCTCTCTGCTCGAACAGGGCCGGCAGGCTGTGGGAGAACAGCTGGGAGGACTTCCCTGCAGGAGACAGACTTTCTTAGAGCAGGGACAACATGTCTCACTGTCCTCTGAGCCCAGAGAGAGGAGTTACCTGAGACAGACATCAGCACGTTGTTCATCACGTACAGCCAGCTGCAGCGCTGAGGCAGCATCTGTGGGGGGAAACAGACATCGGATCTTTCCTGAGAAATATCATCCCTGCTCATATCTCCAGTCTGGGTGGCTTGTTGTCTCATAGGGCAAGGCAATAGGGGCAAAATCAAATAGCAATACCTTTTCTTTAAAACACCTCTCAATATAGAGAACATGGTAAATGGACTGTACTTATATAGCGCTTCATCCTTTTAAGAGCCCTCAAAGCGCTTTACATTACATGTCGTTCACCCGTTCATACAGCGCAGTGTACCGAACATGCACACACCGTTGGCCATCGGGAGCAACTCAGGGTTAAGTATCTTGCCCAAGGATACATCGACATGTTGACTGCACGGGCTGGGATCCAACCCACAACCTTCTGGTTGAAGGACGACCGCACTCCCTCGCCGCCACAGTCGCCCTAGTAGGGCTGACTATAGCAGTGTTGTTGAGCCACGCTACACAGCACGCCAACAACCAACAAAATGATATTTGGGGACATTTATAAATGTATGCTCAATAACTCTCGTATTTGCGGTAAATCACTTTCGGCCAATAACTGTTGTAACAATTGACGGTTTTCATGGTTCAAAAACGGCCATCCATAGAACGGTTGGGTCTCATTGTCAGCAGGGGCATCTGCAGATCGCAAGTTAAGCACAATATGAGATGTAACATGTTCCTCTGTCTTCCTCTATAAGGGAGCTAGCAAGGACAACTGAGTAGATTGACAAGATTCAACTCTTCTAAGGTCCCGAGCTGAGGTCTTTGTGTTCTTTCCTTACCTTCTCTAGTGTATCTTCATGGAGTTCATTCAGGTTCAGCGTGTAGATGCCTTCCTCTGCCCCAAGAATGAGGTACTGATCTAAGAAGGACAAGTGTTTAAAGGGGGAATTGTTTCCATCATTTCATTGATCTGGGTTCCTGTTACAGTGGCTTTACTGTGTTTGGAAGTAGGACATGACTGTCTCACCTCTTGTCTTGGGGAAAACCCATGTGACAGCGCAGTGGATTTTAAGAGGACAGCCGTTGAAGACTTTGGAGAAGCAGGCTCCCATCTACAGAACCAGAGAGCAGCTGATCACTGAGGGTCCGACATGTTAATGCTGACACCAAAAGCATGCATGATTATGACAAGTATTGTATCACCAGGCTTGGGGAGTAATGGATTACATGATCAACTGTTTCGTTTATTCCATGGTGAATAATCAAAACAAAGAAAACGCACTTAAGAGTTTTACTCATGCAGCAGCACTTACAATGGTCTGGCTTGTTCGAAGTAAATATGTCGGCACTCATCTTGTTGTCTTTAGTTTGAATCTTGATGGTTTATAAATCGCTTTGGATTAAAGCACATGTGACAAACTCGAGGCCCGGGGCCAAATCAGGCCCGTGGTGGATTTAATTTCGGCCCGCAGGATAATTTCTAATTACTCTTAGATCTGGCCCGCCGGTATATTGCACGCACACCTTCACTCCATCCTGAGGGTCTCCTCCGCTCAGAGCCTGAGCCCAAACATTGATGACCTTGAGCCCAAACATTGATGACCTTGCTCCCAAGATGAGATGCCAAGTGTCTGAGCTAGCATCTCAGAGCAGCACACTGAGTTCAATGGATGCTTCTTTCTGCACTTTCTCTCACGACAGCAGGGCATGTTTGGTTTCTCTTTGAGGGAAATAGTTTTGTTGAAGCTGTTGTTGGCCTTTGGGGAAATGTACTCATAAGAAATTACTCTGGAAAAGCTGCAGATAAGAAATGAATGCAGCTGATTATTTAATGTTTAATGTTGTTTTTATAGGCAATCATGTAAGCTTTATTAGTTCCAGGTTTAATATGTGCAATAAGCTCATTTCAATACGTTCTGCAATAAACATTGAACCAGTCCGGCCCTCGACTAGTACCCACTTTTTTTATTTTGGCCCACTGTGCATTTGAGTTTGACACCCCTGGATTAAGGTGTCAGCTAAATGCTATGTAATGTAACAGGATTACGTAATCAGGATATGAAAGGGTAACTGTATTCCCTTAGTTCAGTGGTTCTCAAAGTGGGGGGCGCAGAGGCATGCCAGGGGGGGCGCGAGAGACCAGGAGGAAAAACGGTTATTAAAAAAAATAAAAAAATCATAATTTGAAAAATTATTGATTCGAAAATAATATGATGCAGTACTATTACGTCTGGGTCTCTGTGTTTCATTAAAGCTTGGCTCTGTGTGTGTGTGGAACGAGCCGTTTTGTGTGTGCAAGCGAGCGAGAGAGAGAGAGCACCGGTACTGGAGATCGTTGTTGTTAGCTTCTGGTGCTAGCGAGCTACGCTAACGTATATAAGGAGTTTTTTCAACAACAAGGTGGAGGAGAGTCCTCTCCTGTCAGACTGAGAGACTCAGTGAGCTAAAGGACTCTCAGTGTTATCTCAGTGGGTCTCAAACGTTTTGGTCACCATTAATGTAAACAATTATTTCCGAGGCACACGTTTATATGATCATTATAGTTATAAAAAAATAAGAGAATAAATGAAAAACAGGTTTGAAATACTATATGACAGTAAAAAAATGAATACAGTTTAAAAGGGTGATTTGTAAAATATCCATAAAGAAAAAGTAAATCCGTTTACAGTTCTGTTTCATATGGGTGTTGAGAGATGTATCCATAGATCTCTTCATGTTGCTCTCAAAGTGCACCAGATTGATGCTTTAACTTCAATATTTAAAAAATAAATCTTCCCGGGGAGCTTGCCCCCGGACCCCCCTATGTGAGGTCCACACACCACCTATAAAAATAGCACTCTACCCCTGCTTACACCTATATGCCGTGAGCTGATTATCGAGCCTTCATTGTAACAGTAACGGGTATACTGTGTGTGCGTGGGGAGTGTTGCAGTAGAACATTCCACTGTAGCGCTGGTGCATTAATGGGAAACCCTAAATGTTTGAGCACCCTCTATGAAACGTCAAGCTACCCCACAGCACCCCCAAAAGAAGTCTCTGGCGCCGCCACTGAGCCTGACTATTTGTGTTGGGGGGGGCCTGACTTTTTCTCTTCTCCAAAGGGGGGGCCTGACAGAAAAAGTTAGTTACATAAATAAATATGTAATCAGATTACTGATACATTAAAAAAAAAAAATGGGGATTACTAGGATTACAGTGTATGTTGCTTTCATTGAGACTACTTTCAGGCTTCTTTATTTTAAATGTACAAGGTGGATTTATCAAACCAAAAATCTGTAATAACACATGACACATTTCTGATCCTAAATATCTTGGGTTCTTCTTTTCTAAGGTTACATTGTTCTGTTGTCTTACATAATACACTTCAACAAAAAACATCTTTTTGGTATTGCATTTGATATTGAGGTAATCCAAATGTAATATAAAGAAATCAGGTTACATTACTTTTATAATGAGATACTCAGATTAGGTTAGTGATTACATGTAACTACCAATTGTAAGGGAATACATTTTTAAAAGAATCTGTACTGTCCTGTTTTTCACTGTGACTCTGTTGCTGCTTTAAACTCTTGAATGTGTGATGCATAAAGGTCCATCTTATCTTATTAAAAGTTGCACTAGGATATACTACTCCAAATATACCACGCAGCGTCTGGACGATGAAGTTTCCAAATATACAGAATACCTGCATTTAGTGGAAACAAAGACATCCAAACCGATGGGACAAAACAGTGCAGCGATAAAAAGGCCTTTAAACAAAATGTGTTCCTCGTGCAGCTCGTTCATGCCATGCGAGAAGCTGATCATGTTAATCCATTGGTTTTTATTTGTGGTCACATGCTGTTAGATTTCACACTTACATGGACTTGAGGGGTAGGAGGAAGTCCATGACAATCAGCCCTCTAGAAAGGTCAAAGGTTACACACACACAAAACATAGGGGACGATAAAAACTGTAAATCAGATGCATTAAAGAATCAAGATCTTGTTTGGTTGCGTGATTTGTCCCCATCAGACACACACGAGGAAGTTATTATGTTAGCAGACCACACAGCTTATTGAGGGGTCCTATGGAGTCCACTCACAGCGTCCTCAGTGTGTTTCCGCAGCGTGCTCCACTCGGGGGACAGCTGCGTCTCTTTTCTCGGGGAGGAATCAGTGGAGACTTTCCGATTCTCCCCTTCAGTCGGAGCGCCCCCCTCAGGCAGACACGGGTCACTGCAGCGCTGCCTGATGTCCTGCGTGGCCGAGCACCTGGCCAACACTGGGAACACAGGAGAGGAACAGGAAGTGAGGTCAGGGGCTTTGACCCGCCCTGGGAAGGGTCTCACTCGCAGTTAAGATCTCAGACTTTACGAAAACAACCTTGTTTTTCTTAGTTACTGAAAGGTCTATATTTCTTTAGTGAGTTTAAAGTTATTTCCCCAGTGGTGGAGAGTAACTAGCACTTTGAATTGCCTTGTGTTGAAAGGTGCTATATACATAAACTTGCCTTGCCTAACTAAGTACATTAACTCAAGTACTGTACTCTATTACACATTTGAGGGTGGTGGAAACTGCAGAGAACATCACCAGGACGGAGCTGCCATCCATGGAGGACCTTTACTCCCAGCGGCTCAGGAAGAAAGCCCTCAGGATTACAAAAGACCCCCATCACCCCAGCCACAAACTGTTCTGTCTGCTGCCGTCTGGCAGGTGCTACCGCAGCATCCGGACTAAAACCACCAGACTCAGAGACAGCTTCATCCCGCAGGCAAAAAGACTGCTAAACACCTGAACTGTTGAAACAATTTCACAACATTCATCTGCTACTTAGTCATTATTTATCTGTTATCAATATATCATTCCAATAACTTGTATATTGGAATGCTTCGCGTCGGGCCGAACCACGCCCCTTAGCTGTGATATAATGAGCATATATCACGGCCTGAAGTGAGCTATTGCTTTTATAAAACGGTTACCAAGTGTGGCAATATGAAATAAAAATACACACTCTAATTTAAATAGTTTTTATTAGTAAATAATGATGTTCAAAATAAAATAGTCCCTCCGTTGCCTTCTGCACGAAACATAGTGCGAGGTGGTTGCTATGCAACAACACTAACAGCTAGCTAACATATTAGACAGAGAGCGTTGATCCATTATTTGGCTATTTATTTACATTTATGTTGCAGTTTATTGTGCACCCACTGAAAACCTGTCCAGCATCAGTAGCATGGCTTACGTGGTTACTTGTTGAGGTTATCCTAGGTTGTTGCTTGGCGTGGTGAGAATATTGCTCCACTTTCTCCGGTCCCCGAGATTCGGCTTACAGTAGCTCTAGAGAGAGCTTTCGCACCTGTGGCCACTAACGGTCATCATGTCTCTGCTTTGTTTCAAGACCCGCATCAGAAAGCTTTTGAATGGTGCTACTTCTCCAGTTGGTCCGTCTACCTGCTCTTCACGTAGCTCTGCATGTCGTCGTTTAGGTGCTTTTTTTTCTGGAGATAGGCACTCCTCAATCCACTCTTCCATAGTAAGACCTCCCCGGAGGTCGAAGTTAATCTTAAATGTTTCCATCTTATGCTTTGTAAGTTTGTTTCCGTAACGGAAGAAATGTAAATATATTTATAAAACTGACGAGTCAAATCAAGCAATCTGATTGGTCGATAGTGTTTTTGCGGACCTCGTTGATTACAGATTTGAAAACATCGTTGCTTGCTTTAAAAGTAGCACACTTCCTTATGTCAAATCTTGGAAAGTATCTAGATATCCCTGCCCTAATGCCAAAGGAACTGCACACTGAATATGTGTCGCCGTTTGATGTCTATGTCTGGACCGCTGCGTAAAAAGGAGGGTTTCTGCCCCGTTACTTCTGCGCTGCTTTCTTGTTCCAGTTCCAGTTCAGCCCAACGGTATACTGTTTTTCTCAGACGCGGAGGGATACTGACTTGTTGTGAAAAGTAACTTACAATTCTACCCGTGGTATAGGCTCAGTATATCACGGCTAAGAACCAATCAGATTGCTTCATTTGACTTGTGCGTTTTATAAAGACTCGTATTGCACTATTCCACTTCTTTTTTTTTTTTTAACTATTCCACTTTTTTGTATTACTTTTAATATAATATACTTTAATATTGCTTTAATATTGTCTGCTTATCTGTATTATTGTGTTGCATTGTTGGAGAAGCCTGTGACCTAAGATTTTCAACGACATAATTACTCTGTAGCTATGACAATAAAGAACCTTGAGCCTTGAGGTACTTTAATTTTTAGTAATTGATTGGCAGAAGAGCGTTCATGTTCAAAGCCCCAACAGACTGGAATACTTTACCTGCTGCTATTAGATCTCTTGCATCACTGGGTTTATTTAAACATGCATTATCATCTCACTTTCAGCTGGTCTGTACTTGTTATTACTGAAACTGATATTAATGAAACTGATATTACTGAAACTGATATTGATGAAACTGATTTGCTCGACTGTCTCAAATTGTAATGATTGTCTGCATTGCTTGAATTGTACTTAACAGACTGTATGTGGTTTGTCTTGAGTGTCATGTTTTGCATTTTGTCTTTTTGTTTATGTATGTCTGTAAGTTGTTGCTATTGTCGGGACCCCCTTGAAAACGAGATGGTGCATCTCAAGGGGTTTATCCCAATGAATACACATTTCTATATATAAAGTTTTCCCAACTATTTTCATTTTGTACTAGTTTATACTTACTCAACTACAACTTGAAAGCAAATGTTACCCCAATACATTTATATTACAAATGTATTTACTAGTTATTTAATACATTCAGATTTTGACACACAATAGTTAAGAAAATATTTTTAAATATGATTATTTGGTATGGATCAAACCATCCAACATTATGTTTAAGTAACTAAAACCATGAGTCTTTTTTCTGCAATGAGTACTTCTCCTTCTCCTAATACTTCAAGTACATTTTCCTAAACCTTTACTATGAATAATATTAAGTTTGAATAAAAAAAAATAGGTTCAACTTAATATTATTGCTTTCAACTAATACAGTAATGTGGAACCTGTTAATATAGTACATTTAATTAAAGTCTTGTTTAATTTGTTCTGTGTAGTTGGTTGATTATTTCGATGCAATTCATGCAGCGCGCTTTGGGCTGTGTGTGCGTAAGGAGCTCTAGAAACGAGTAAAGCTGAGTACTGAGTACTGATGGAGTGACAGTGGGGTACCTGTGGGGGAGGGGGCGTCAGCAGGGGTGGCAGCCTCAGGTCCCAGGGTGCAGCTGGGTCTCAGCGTCAGGTCGCTCTCCTCTGCTCGGGGACTCAGAGAGCTGAAGGCCGGCAGCGAGGCTGTGGAGGGGCCGAACAGACCACTCCTCCTGCCCCCCTGAAACATGGCAGCACACGTGAAACACTCTGGGGGGGGGTCATGGTGGGTCTGTCTGATTGTCTCACCTTGTGGGACAACTGCATACTGTACACTGATACTACAAAGTGTTCACCGTGTGTTATAATGTGGATCGTCATCACGTCAGTAGGACTGGCTTTTTTAAGTGTTTGTGTCTTTATGATGGAATGCACTTATTGTAAGTGGATTTGGAAGTAACTAAATCCACTTACAATTCAGGTGAATACATTCAATGTAATGTAATACTGCTTTTTGTTGCCATGTTGCATGTTCAGGTGGCTTATTGTGCACTGCACACAACTTTGTAGGTTTTCAAGTAAACTTATGAATATATATAAAAAGTAAATAATCAATTTAAATTCCCCAACTCTGTGATTTAAATCATTTTAGTAAGTAATAGATTAAAAATCTTTCCAGGAAATGTCTTAGGAAATGATTTGAAATATTAGAAATGAGTATTCTCATTCATAACATCATGCTAATGTTGCTCAGTCCGGTCTCGAACGTCTGCTTCCTTGTTGTCTGCTCCATCGATGTAGAAAGGATGCGCCACAAGGATTTATTTGGGGTTCTTTTTATCAGTGATTCTTCACAAACTGTGCTAATGCCACTGCAGCTGATGGATTTACATTTTAATCAATTATCATACCACGCATCAATTATTAAAATACCGTATATAACTTCATCTCAAATCAGCATTTTTTGTTGATTGTAATTACTAAGAAATTGCTGTTTTAACCAATATTTCGAATTTAAATGAATCTACTATCCCAAGCAATAAAGATGCATTATTGTAATTGTGTGTGATAATGTGTTTCTTTTCTACAACATGATGTACATTATAATGATTTCTGACAGGCAGGACTTTATCAATATTATAGTATATAGTGTATTTACTAGTGTGTATAATCTATAGTAGTGTAGGTCATAATAGTAGTAACTGTATGTGAAGTTTAATGCATAGATGCGGTGCCTTCGAGGGACAGCATGGTGCTAGTGATGGTGCTCTGATGGTCTGATGGTTGGGCTCAGACCCGCACATAGTGTCCGTTTGATTTCCACAGCGACCTTTACTGCAAGTCATTCGTTTCCTCATACGAGACACACACATAATGGCAGACAGCCCAGGTGGTTTTTGTGTCGAGTCTTTGAGTGAAATGTTTGAGGCAGTTTATTATATTAGCGTTTGAAAGCTAGGACCACTTGTTGATGTTATTTTTACGATCCGATTAAAAGGCCACCAAAGACACTTCACATTTCAGTTTACTATACTTTCTTCTGTTATGTAGCCTAACATTGTAGAATGTTTATATGATGTAATTCTATAAAATGATAAATATTTTATTTTTAAGTTTTTCTACTGATGTTTTCAGGAATAATACATGTTTTTCAGACGTGTGCTTGGATAGAACCAGTGCATAGCATGGGATTGGACCACAGTGTAGGGTAACACTCACATCAGTAGAGGGCGCCCTCCTGATGGTTAAACTCCTGAAGGAAAAGGGAGCAACAATGTTCTGATCAGCCTCCAGTAACCTCATCAAGGCTCTTAATGACATGGAAAAGGAGCGTCGTCATGGCAACAAAGGCACAAGCTGAAGATGCTGAGGGGAGGGGAGTAGCAGCAACACACATCTTAAAGAAAACACCAAACAAAAGGAGACAAAAAGCCCAAAAAGCAGAGAACAATGGGTTTGTGCTGAATCATATCCACCTCATGGAGAATGACAGCAGGACTTTGGGGGGGGTTAGCGGGGAGGGAACACAAACCCCCGATGAGGCTGAAGAGGTTTGGCGTTAGCTCATATTCACATTGATTATAGTCACAGGTTTCTTTGGGGTGAATGGATGTGGGGTGGGGGGGCGTTAGAGGCTGGAGTTGATGGGCGTGGCCTACCTCAGCTGCAGAGCTTGCTCCACACATTCCAGCAGGCTCCTGCAACAGGAAGACCTGGTGTTTATCTGCCTGGAGGGCTCTAACAACGGGGGGAAGGAACCAGAGGCCCACTGCCCGCGCTCTCTGGAGCCAAACATACTGCCTATATTTGGGCTAAAACGGCTGACAATATTTGCTAAATGTTCTGGTTTATTACAAATCGTGTCTGAATTGTGGCCACCACTACTATCAGAAACCCCAGGATGTAGCCAGGGTATTAGAATTGAAATGTATTCTAAATGTAGTATTGTGTGGTTAAATCGGTTTTGTAAATTTCCCTCCAAAATGTATGCGAGTATGTCAAAACGGCCAGGCTCTGAAACAACGTTTTTAACAAGGTGTACTAGTACCTACATGTTATTGTATTGTATTCATTAAATATGGCAGCTGTGATCATTTACCTTCAACGCAGCATTCATGGTTAACATGCCATAGAAACAAGAAGAAGTGGCACACATCCCTTGGGTTTCTACAACACCAAATGCAATCAAGGCATTACAAACATCTGGTCATCAGTGCTTATTTGAGAAGTAACATGTTCATTTAACGGATGGAAAATGATGCTGACAGCTACACAAATAAGACCCGAGGTATAATAAACCAGAACGATCCTTTTCATACTAAAATAGTCAGACCAACAGTAATACTGCAAATGATTGAATCCTGCTACTAACATGTTTGTTACTATTACTACTGCTTTCAATACCGACACATATTACACAACAGTCAGCCCATGAAATCAGCCTCTTAATATCCAGGTTGGTCAGTCAGATTCTAGTGTCCAATAATGCCACCAAGTCCCTTAAGGTTATTTCTATTTGTATGCAGAATGGCAGACCATATTACACATTTTTTCCCCCAACATTCTGTATAATTATTTGTTTCAGGATTTGATAGAGATTTTAGAAAATGTTTAGCTAATGACTTTACAGATCAAATGTTACGTTTTTGGCAAGTGCAACAAAGTAAGCTATCGAAATTGAAATGAATCAAATCAAGTTTGATTTATACAGCACATTTATAAACGATGTCTGGTGGAGCCAAAGTGCTGTACATAAATAGATAAAGCCTACAGTAGAGACACTTTACGGGAAATACAACAACACAGACTGTTCAGAATATCAGTATGAGGAAAACGACACCCTCTATCCTTAGACCCTCTGTCCTCAGACCCTCCCTCTGTCCTCAGACCCTCTATCCTTAGACCCTCTGTCCTCAGACCCTCTGTCCTTAGACCCTCTGTCCTTAGACCCTCTGTCCTCAGACCCTCTGTCCTCAGACCCTCTGTCCTCAGACCCTCTATCCTTAGACTAAGGCTCCATACTACAACACAGTATCCAGTGCTCTTAAAACAGTACTTTGCTGACTTATCATTGTACTTCTTTGACATTGTCGGACTCAAGATGGATTTTTCTTTTAAGTATGATAGAGCAGAACTATAGATATTGTCCTTTTTATTCTATTGATTCTTCTTGTTTATTAAAACATGGATCCGACATTATCCACGATGCAACTTCCCCATCAGCAGTTTGATGAGATGAAGGTGTGTTAGACTAGTCCTAGCTAACGTAGCTAGGAGCGCTCAGCCCAGGGAAGTGGACCATGTCCCGAGGATCTGACCCACAACATGGTCCAGTACTGGATGACTTTGCAAAGTTAGAAAATTGCAAAAAATACATCAATCCATATTTTTCAACACATGCACTGCAATGCAAATGTGTTTAATGGCACTCACGCTGTTTGAAACCACGAAATAAGAACTTGCGAGGACATTTGAGAAGAGCTATGATTAATTAATTGTTTGTTCGATAAGAGAGACATTCTCCGATTTTTTTATCAGATGTTCTGTAAATAATAATTGTGAACTTGTTCAGAAAGTACTAGTTCTTCACTTAAAGAAAGGAAGTATTGTGGCAGGGTTATTTATAGGCTGCAATGGTTTGACTGGTCTGTCCCACTTGAGATCAAATCGGGCTGTGTGTGAACCCCGCGGCGGCAGAGACGAAGAGCCCAGAGATCTGGAAAGCTTAGCTCGTTCTCACTCAACACCTTCAGGGGAGTTTCCCTTAAACACATACATTTGACTTTTCATGTAGAAATTCAAACATTTCTCAAGCCAGGAAGAACACTTTGGATTCGGAGGCACTATTGGACAGTGGTGGAAAACATTATCACTGTGTTTTGTAGAGAAAGGAGTTCCATTGTTGTCATCAGAATAATTACTGACTGAACATAGAAGCGTGAAAAAGAAGAAGACTTACGGCGAGTTGTCTTCCTCTCCAGACAGACTCCAGTCGTCATCATAAGAGCCATGCTAGGGGACAGAGCCCGTTGGTACATGTCATTATTATGAAACAGCACTGTCACAAAAATAGTGTGGAGAAAAAGAGACTTACCAAATCAGGATATGGTTCAGTGACTTTCCTCATTCGAGGCCCGAACTTCACTTGGTCAACTGGAAAGAAAACGTGATAGGAGTGAGACGAGAGCTACGCAGTACTCACACAGAACTGTGGCTTGTACTGGTGCAAGACAGTTAAAAACAAGCCTTGGTGTTCACACTCAATCCAGAGCTTTCCATGCACTATTGATGAGCGCTCACCTGTTACGTGTATTGCTAGCGCTAGCATAGGAGCTGCCGACAGGATGCACTCTGTAGCCACACACCACCTACTATAGCGTCCATCATAAGCTAATAAGTATATACTATACACTACAATAGATGATCACATTGTGACGCTCAGTGGTGGACGAAGTACTTACATCCTTTAGAAGTAGAAATACGTCGGTCTGAAAATACTTCACCTGAATTCAAGATATTACTTAAGTATGGAAGTATAGGAGTTTTGTCAGCTAAATGTACTTAAAGTATCAAAAGTAAAAGTACCCATTATGCACCATGGCTGTTTTTTATGTATTATATTATTATAGTACATTAAATAATTCCTTATTTTAATTATTGACAAATACATAGGAGCATTTAAACGTTGTAGTTTGTTTATATCAAGACCATTTCAGATTCTTTGTGCCATTGTCACCAGTGGTGTAAAGTCACTAAGTACATTTACTCAAGTACTGTACTTAAGTACTTTTTTTAAATGACATATTTCAAATTCAACTGCTCCAACATTGATCTGATATGACTATTATCTTGTGATGGCTAATGCTAACTAATGTTACAACCCTGTACAAAAGTTATATTAACATCTACGGTGCAATTTACAGATAACAAATCTAATATATCGTATATACATGTGACATAAACCTTCAAGAAAGACCCAAATAAAAGCTAGATAAATAGCCAATCTTGCTTTCTTACACAAGCTAGTGCTAGCTAACTGAAGTACAGCAACATGACACAGCAATGTTGTATCCAGCAGAGAATACATCAGGGACTTAATCACACACACACACACACACACACACACACACACACACACACACACACACACACACACACACACACACACACACACACACACACACACACACACACACACACACACACACACACACACACACACACACACACACACACACACACACACACACACACACACACACACACACACCATGTATACATCACTTCAGGGGACATTACATTGACTTACATGCATTTCCTGGAGACTTATCCTAACCTTAACCAGAACCAACACATGCCTAATCCTAACCCTTAACCTCATATTTATGTTTTTATTACTTCTTACATGTTTTATAATTTTAAATGTATATATGTGTATGTTTTTATCTGATAATAATCAAAGCCACATGAGGAGGGACGCTTTTATTTGTTTATATTTATTTTAAATTATTTTATTACCTGGAGGCCAGAAAACCACCCGCAGAGGGGAACTCTTCACCTACCTGCCACCCTTTTAAATAAACAGAGAAAAAAAAACAGCTACCCTTTGGAATCTTTTAGACTTACCCGACCTCGACTTTAGTGGTTTCTGTTTTTCAGTGACATCCAGTTCATTTTACACGATTTTACTAACCCGGTGTGCCTTCCTTTATTTTATTATTATTAGTTAATTTTAACACTCCCTTTACTTTTTAAATTAATATTACTGGGGAGAATGTTTTAATTATTTGTATTGTTATCATTGCACTTGTGTTTTAACTGCACTTACACTTCTATGCACGGCTTATACGAATAGAACTGGAATCACTTTTAAATTGGCCATTTTAGATCCCCTATCATTTAGGGTGTTTTATGGATTCCATTGGGACAAGCTCCGCACACGCACACACACACGTAATTACATCGGCACACACACACACACACACACGTAAATACATCGGCACACGCACGCACGCACACACACGCACGCACACACACACGTAAATACATCGGCACACGCACGCACACACACACACACGTAAATACATCGGCACATGCACGCACGCACACACATACACGCACACACACACACGCACACACACACGCACACACACACACACACACACACACACACACACACACACACACACACACACACACACACACACACACACACACACACACACACACACACACACACACACACACACACACACACCACCCTCCAGATCCTGGGACGGGGAGATCTGCTTTTTAACATACTCTGCCGCCGTTCCGTGGTCCGGCTCCGCTCTGCACTTTTTAACCATTCGTCTGAAACGGTCTTGTCCTCACGGAGCTTTTATGATGCTTTTAAAAGGGGTTTTATAAGGTTTATGTTTACGAGGTTTTTAATGTTTCTTTTAAACACCTATCTACCGAGAGCCAGTGCTCCTCTGGAGCCCTGCGCTCTTCCCCAACCTAACCCTTACCCTAACCCTAACCAAGTCTTCACCCTAAAATTAATGATCCCCTTATGGGGACCTCCATTTTGTCCCCATAAGGGAAGCCAGTCCCCACGTGACTATGTAAACATATGTAGGTCCCCACAAGTATAGTAATGCTAGACCACACACACACACACACACACACACACACACACACACACACACACACACACACACACACACACACACACACACACACACACACACACACACACACACACACACACACACACACACACACACACACACACACACACACACACACACACACACACTTCTTCTTCTTAAAAATATTATAGAGGATTTGGATAAAGATTTTCAAGGACATCCATGGTCCCCAGAGGCGGAGACAATGTTCTTTGGAACGTCTACCTCACCATTTTTAAAATGCCCCTGAAGGTAAAGTAAATCCACGTGTATCCAAACAATGTTAAAATGCATTGTCTGAAATGCATTACTTTAACAACAGCATCAGGTCAACATATGATGTGGACAAGCCTCTAGAGCCTTTGAAATAACAGTCAAAACTCAACTTTGGATTTGAATAACCCAAAAATAGAAAGTTTAGATTTAGGTCAGATTACAATACAGTAATTGTTCTCTTAATATGCATTCCATGATTGTTTTGCATCACCATTGATTGCTTCCAGGTGTATACACTTCAAGATCCAATCTAATATTTGACCACATATTGGATGATTTTGGATTAAAACAACATCCATATAGACATGCCTACATTCTGTACATGTTACAGCATAGTTACAGCCTTCTACAGTTGGTTATTCATGTCAGTAATTCCATTGCATTTTTATGTTCACCACCTCTGATGCTCTTACTGAGACGTGCTGATCAGGAAGTATCTGGCTGCTGTTCACCACAGAGGAGCTGAGCGCTCAGTGTGACTCTGAAGCAGAGGACTGGAGACCAGAGAACCAGAGAGGAAGGCTCTCTGGTCTCACTCAGCTTCATTGTGTGTTGGTATGCCTGCCTCCATCAACAGAACTTCTGTCATCATTTCAACTTGGAAACTTGCCTTCAACATTTTCACAATCAACACTAATGAGATGGTAAATGTTGCTTGTCATTATCAAACTAAAACTACTATGTCTTCTTACTCCATTCCCACCTTGTTAGCAGCCATTGGTTTCACTACAGTGTGTGCATGTAGTCCATGCAGTGCAATGTGTTGATGGATAAGACGTTCATGTTTCCAGAAGGAATCCTGTTGACTTTGGTGATCCGCTGTATTCTTATCGGATGACATTTCTGGTTTTGAGAGAAATGTCCGATAGATTGCCAAGTTTGAGTAAGAATTTTACTTCTTCAAGTATTGTAAAAATATTGATGATGTCTTCACTTTTCTTCAAGATTTAAATGTCCCCAACACCTTGATTTATGAGCAAAAACCTGCAAAACTCATGACATTACGAGCCAAGCTGTACCACATTACCCCGGCTGAACACTTTTCTTCATGACTTTAAATAATGCAGAACTGAAACTTTACTGCAGTGACCACCAACTGGCGGCCCGCGGGCCACATCCGGCCCACCAGACATTCTCATCCGGCCCGCACGACGGGGGTGACTGTGGCGTTGGCGGAGTGGTTACTGCATTCGCCCGCCCCCCACCCATTTCTTTGTTTACAACGTCTCGTGAGTAAGGTGCAGTACCGGAGTCCAACAGAGAGGCAGGAGCTGCGGGACAGTAGCCTAGAAGCAGGGTTGGGTTGTAACGGAAAACATAATGGCGTTACGTAATCAGAATACAAAAATCAAGTAGGCTAACTGTATTCAGCTGGCGTTACATTTGAAAAACGAGTAATCTGATTACAGTTACTTTCGTAAACCTGAAGTGAATACATTTTGGAATACTTATTGGAATTATTGGTGGAAAAGTTTCCTCACAAAATGTAATATTCATTACCGGCAGAACTGTGTGCACACTGTACAGCGCTGCAGCATGTCTGTGAGCGAGAGAGAGATGCAGCGTGTCTGTGAGCGAGAGAGAGATGCAGCGTGTCTGTGAGGCCCCGCCCCCGCACGCAGATGAGAGAGAGATCTCTTTTAAAATATATTGAAAGTTAGAAACGGAGATGGTTGGATAAAATGTGCAAGATAACGTTTATGTATCATTTCTTTATTGTCGAAATGATGACATTTCATAACGGGATGAAATCAAAGTGAATGGCCTGCTGCTGCTGAAGGCATGGGGCAAGTGACTGGAAACAGTTTGAAAAGTTATTACATCGTTTCAGATAATAAATAATAATGATAATTCATTCTATTTAGGGGCGCCTTTCAAAGCACCCAAGGACACCTTACAATGCATAACATATTCCAAGGAAAGGTTTTAAGACAGAAGTCCGGGTGATGTGTTTTATGGGGGGTGCAGATGAGAGCTGTCCAGAATGACACCAAGATGTCTTGTTTGAGTTCTTGATAAGCCATGAAAACAGTAAAATACGTGTCTCCTGTTCACCAAAACATACCCATCTGTTATGGAAAAAGAAAGTATTCTAAAAGTAATCTGAATACTATTTATAAAATTCTGGGCAATATAAAAATCGCTGGCCCGCGATAGTGTCCATTGGTTACATTTCGGCCCTTGGACAAATGTAGTTGGTGATCCCTGCTTTACTGTTTCAATACCTTATTTTGAGAATCATGTTTTTCTACGTAACCCTTCGAAAGTCATTTTGCAAAACACACTTAACTTCCCTAAGATTAAATGTCAAAACATGAATGCTTAATGTACACAAAATACAGATTGATTTAATACGATTACATTTGGACACGTTTTTTGATGCCAGCCTTTTGAAGGCCCAATCCATCGGTGATCTCAGTTTAGCAGCAGCACGAGCCCCACAAGCAGCAGCTTGAGCTTTCAAAGAGCACGTTGGTCAAGCCGAGGTGCAGGTGAGGGATGTGTCTGTGGCTCGTGGGCCTATGAATAGCACACTGTATATAAGGGAAGTTGAGGTCAGGTTGATTTACGACCTGGTACTGGGCAGAGTGTGAAGCCAGACAATCACACCAGAAACCTTACGCCACACGAAGCAGCATGAAGTCATTCAGCAGTGCATAGGAGCCCCACTGTCTGTCTCACACACACACACACACACACACACACACACACACACACACACACACACACACACACACACACACACACACACACACACACACACACACACACACACACACACACACACACACACACACACACACACACACACACACACACACACACACACACAGGCATGTTCTCAGTGCCATCCTCTGACGCTGCCCCCGTCCCACACGTGTGGACGGGTTACAGGGCGGGGGCCGCCATCAGCAGGCCCACTGAGGGGCTTTTGTCCGCATTCATATTATGGAGATTACAGCACTGAATGCTGGGGATCATAGCGGACAATGAGGCCACTCTTCAGCGAGCACAACCAACATACAGTATATTCAGACATGCAGTTACGAGCACTGCCATGGAGCGCTGGTCAGGAACACACGGTATTACTGTGCAGTTTTAAGACAGACAGTATATGGGCTATATGTCAATGTAAATGATAAAGAGCTGCATGAACGTTATGAATGTTGTGGTGTCGACACCAATCATTTCATCTTTCTCAAATTTGGATGTTCACATAAAATAATTTATATCAAATCAATACAATAAAATAAATTGAGTGACCAGGTTTACCTCAGAATCTGTGTCACACGTATGTAAACAATTAGAATGTTGGTGTTTTGATTATCCATCACCATACACGCTGTGTTATGTTTGCTTGAGTGCTGTTTTAGCAGATAAAGTATTCCTGAAACAGCACCTGATCGGAATGCAGCTCTTTGTGGAAGCTTTTTCAAAACCATACATTGTTTATATCTAACGTTATTTAGAGTTTCTAAGTTGTGTTGCCAATTCCAGACATATTGCATGTGCTAGCTGGGAAGAACTTTTATTCTAATGTCTTCCGATATGTGTGTTAAATGAACTAACTTAATAAGTCTTCCGTTTCAATAGTTGAAACTGGAGATGTTGTGGAAATCTGTTCACTAATTTGTACCACGGGGAAATGGTCATTCACTTTTAAAAAGACGAATCCAGAATAAAACCAACATTCTGATTAACGATGAGAATATCTAACATTTGAGCCACATCATTATCTCTGACATATTATTTTTAGAACTGATTAGATATGTAATTTAATTATGGTTTGATCACGGGCACCTTCTTTGTGAATAAATGACCTGTGTCGGGCGAGGCTCTAAATGAATGCTGATGTTGGGACAGATGGCAGAAGGCGGACAGTTTTCCGACCACATTGCTAAGTGCATTATTCTCTTGAAGATAACATTATTTGGCAAATTGTTGTAAGATTCTTTGGTGCTTTATTTAGCACATTATGTTGACACTGTATCTTTGACGATTGTCTGATCACAATAGTGATATTTGGATGTATTTGTTATTTTCAGGTAAATCAAGTTTATTGTTGAGTCAAGTGGAAAAGGTGTGCAGGAAAACGTCACCGAACCACACGTGGCTTCAGAAAGCTTAACACCCAGGATTAGCGGCTTCACAGGGATAGGTCCAGATCCAGGAAATACTTGGCTAACATCAACTCAGCAAATTGAAAAGCGTTGTGTATGGGTGTGTTCTCACATTGTTCCTCAGACAGGGTCCTCTCTACAGGCAGGTGTTTCCCTGCTGACTGGATCTTGTCTGGAGCCACTTCCCCAACCTGTCAACACATCATTAACATGACACACCAGCAAGAACACGGAGCGCCACTTCCTCTATCATTTCTCTGTTGTCTTTCCGTTGTGACAACAGAAAGTGCATTTAGCAGTCACACTGTAACTGCACTATTTAAACTGGCAAATGAATATCAACAGCATCAGTTCTGCCATCTCCTTGTCGTACTGACCTCTAGCTCGTTGTCGTCCATGCTGTGTGTGTGTGTGTTGTGGAGCTCAGGGTTGTTGGCCATGTCCAGCAGCTCGATGACCAGGTTACGGGTCAGAAGCTGAGTCACAAATGGATGCTGGAGGAACAAGAATCCGATTATGGCGATGAACAATAACACAAGAAATGTTTTGATGGAAGAAAATCACGTCATCTTTCTCAAAGCTCTTCAACAGACCAGAGAATCAAACGTCGCTGGATACGGGTTAAAAATAGGACTGATGGCATTCATTAATAGTGCATTTATGAAGACGGATGGCTAGTTAACTGCCATTGATCAATGCCGAGCTATAAGGAGAAAGCTAACCTGCAGCAGTGTCTCGGCGGAGGGCCTCTTACGAGGGTTTTTAATGAGAGCCATCTTCACAAAGCTCTGAAAAGCTGCCGACCTGCGGGGAGCAGGAAAGTGGGATTAATTGTACAGCGAACAGATATGGATAAGATTCAAGGAATTAAATCATTGCTGTGATTCTAAAATAAACCCAGACTCACCATTTGGATTTATCCTTCAGTCTGGGAGGCTGGAAGTTGCTCTTGGACATCAACATGAGCGCTCTGAAACATCGTTTTAAATGTCACGGGGCTGTAAAATGTCTTAAGTGTTTACATGCATACTGACTGTCCAAGAATAAAATACACAGTTACATAACACAAGTCTCTTCTGCTAGTCTCTCTGCTTGGAGACCATTAACTCTGTCTGATTCCATCGTCTGACTGGCTATTCTTTTTGCTGACTCGCCTCATCGGGTGGAGGTCAAACATGGGCGGTTGGAGCTCCGCCAGCTCGATGGCGGTGATGCCAACAGCCCAGATGTCACACAAGTGGTTGTAACCGCCCTTTTTCTCAACTGCTGCCACCTCTGGAGCCATCCTGCACAGAGGAGCAGGAGAAACGTAGAAACATCTGATCTGCACTCATGTACACGGCATGTATCAGATACTGGCCATTTGAGTTGTTGATGCATTTCTCATTCTGTTCTTAACAGCTGCCGACTAGTCTATTAAGTGTAGCAGCAGGTATGTATGAAAACAACACAGTGTTTGTGTTCATCGTAATAACAAACATGTCACCCTGCCTAACTGTGTGGCTTAATTAATTAATTAATAAATAGTTTTAGGCTTCAATAGAGACCTTTGACACTGAGCAAGAGGATATAGAAGACGTTTCATTTACACAAAATACTTTTTTTCTTAATTTGGCTATGACCAGTATATTTGTTGACAATATAAAAGAATGACACCAGTTCCATGTGGGAACTGATTTACCGTATACTACACAGTATAGACGGCATCAACAACGTTGCATTGCTAGGTGCTGTTACAAAGGGCACACATACCCTCTTTCTGCCCTTAAATCCATTCATTTTCATTCTCGACCTTGGGAATAGTATGTGTAACAAAATATTGTAATATATATATATATTTTTTAATAATAAAGAAAAAGTATATTGGCATAGTTGCAGCCCTTTCACTCTGTACACATTCTTACAGGTTGAATGTCAGTCTGCACAGTAAACAAACCAAGTGAGTGCTTTACTCGTCTTACCAGTAGGGCGTTCCTATGAAAGACTTCCTCTTGGCGACGGACGCGCTGATTTCTGCTGCCACTCCAAAGTCAGCTGAAACAGAAGGAACACAAGGTCACACGGAGCTGAGAGGATATACTCCATGATGGATGTTCTAATGAAACACACTTGATGAGTGCGACTAGCTTAATGGATACTGCAGATGTGCACAAGTGTGTTTCCAGTACTGACCCAGTTTCACATCTCCTCTCTCGGTCAAAAGGATGTTGGCTCCCTGCAGACAGAGCAGACACACATGCTTACCCACACTATAATCATGCTTGATCACAACTATACGGCAGTGAAAAAGCCTGAACAGATGGATGTACCTTTATGTCTCGATGCATTTTGCCAGTTTCGTGCAGGAAATACAAACCCTGAAAAAGCACAGGATGAAGATGAGCTGTTAGGCAGTTTCAGAACATTAAGAATAGGACTTTAAGTAATAGTTGCAAGCTTAATTGATTACACAAATAATATTTTAGGATTCGATTCAAGGGGTGGTTGATATAACTGTTAGCCACGTGTGTGATCCAAACATTGTCAAAAGCTCAAAAGTGTCAAGAAGTCCAAAAGTCACAATTTATTTGAAAAATATAGAAGTAATTATTTGTTATCAACACTGCTCTCACAGAACAGCGTGATGACATTAATGTAGTATTTTATTATTATGTCATTTAATCTTCTTTTTATTGTGTGTATTGAATTTGATTAGTGTGTTCTAAGGCCATTCATGAATGTATTTGTAACTGATTGTGGCTATAGTTTTACTACACTGAACAAAAATATAAACGCAACACTTTTGTTTTTGCTCCCATTTTTCATGAGATGAACTCAAAGATCTAAAACATTTTCTATAAACACAAAATAACAATTTCTCTCAAATATTGTTCACAAATCTGAAAAGATCTGTGATAGTGAGCACTTCTCCTTTGCCGAGATGATCCATCCCACCTCACAGGTGTGGCATATCAAGATGCTGATTAGACAGCATGATTATTGCACAGGTGTGCCTTAGGCTGGCCACAATAAAAGGCCACTCTGAAATGTTCAGTTTTATCACACAGCACAATGCCACAGATGTCGCAAGTTTTGAGGGAGCGTGCAATTGGCATGCTGACAGCAGGAATGTCCACCAGAGCTGTTGCCCGTGAATTGAATGTTCATTTCTCTACCATAAGCCGTCTCCAAAGGCGTTTCAGAGAATTTGGCAGTACATCCAACCGGCCTCACAACCGCAGACCACGTGTAACCACACCAGCCCAGGACCTCCACATCCAGCAAGTTCACCTCCAAGATGGTCTGAGAGCAGCCACTCGGACAGCTGCTGCAACAATCGGTTTGCATAACCAAAGAATTTCTGCTGTCAGAAACCGTCTCAGGGAAGCTCATCTGCATGCTCGTCGTCCTCATCGGGGTCTCCACCTGACTCCGGTTCGTCGTCGTAACCGACTTGAGTGGGCAAGTGCTCACATTCGATGGCGTCTGGCACGTTGGAGAGGTGTTCTCTTCACGGATGAATCCCGGTTTTCACTGTTCAGGGCAGATGGCAGACAGCGTGTGTGGCGTCGTGTGGGTGAGCGGTTTTCTGATGTCAATGTTGTGAATCGAGTGGCCCATGGTGGTGGTGGGGTTATGGTATGGGCAGGCGTATGTTATGGACGATGAACACAGGTGCATTTTATTGATGGCATTGTGAATGCACAGAGATACCGTGACGAAATCCTGAGGCCCATTGTTGTGCCATTCATCCACGACCATCACCTCATGTTGCAGCATGATAATGCACGGCCCCATGTTGCAAGGATCTGTACACAATTCCTGCAGGCTGAAAACATCCCAGTTCTTGCATGGCCAGCATACTCACCGGACATGTCACCCATTGAGCATGTTTGGGATGCTCTGGATCGGCGTATACGACAGCGTGTTCCAGTTCCTGCCAATATCCAGCAGCTTGGCTCCGCCATTGAAGAGGAGTGGACCAACATTCCACAGGCCACAATCAACAACCTGATCAACTCTAGGCGAAGGAGATGTGTTGCACTGCGTGAGGCAAATGGTGGTCACACCAGATACTGACTGGTTTTCGGACCCCCCCAGACCCCCACAATAAAGCAAAACTGCACGTTTCAGAGTGGCCCTTTATTGTGGCCAGCCTAAGGCACACCTGTGCAATAATCATGCTGTCTAATCAGTGAGGCGGGATGGATTATCTCGGCAAAGGAGACGTGCTCACTATCACACACTTTCAGATTTGTGAACAATATTTGAGAGAAATGGTTATTTTGGGTATATAGAAAATGTTTTAGATCTTTGAGTTCATCTCATGAAAAATGGGAGCAAAAACAAAAGTGTTGCGTTTATATTTGTGTTCAGTGTATTTAGGTGCCTCTAAAGTCAGTGATCAGACATCATTTCTTTATACTGATCGTTATATTTGAGTTTTAAAAAAACACAATTTCATTTAAGTATAACTCAAATACCCCAATCTGACATAGAGAAAATAAAATATCAGAAAATAACATTTCAGACAGAAAAGGAAAGCTGAAACAGAACAATGGCATTTCCAGGAAAGGGAAAAACCAAGAGTAGTGACAATGTGAATCCTAATGCAGTGACTGCTGTCTTATGCTCATCCATCTGTTTAGATAAGGTGGGTGAAAGAGTCCTTCAGAGATATATTCTTGCTTAGTTGTTTAGGCAAGAACCAGAATGTCTTAGCCTCTAATTCAGTTGGTTGAATTGTCTACAATCTGATTATCCAATAGAACCGTGCATTGAGCTGAAGGTCACAGACAGACAGCCTGTTGTTCTGCAGCTACATCTACCTCTACGGTACATTTAGCCGTCTGGCGAGGTTAAATACTCGTTAGCTCTTCAGTGGCTGGGAAAACACATGAGTCATCCGTCAGCAGAGTATCTTTAGAGTCTTCACAACGCAAAGGCAACAAGCTGCCTTTCCCACACAAGCCTTACCTGGAGGGTTTCTCTGCACACGTAGGCTATCTGCTTGTCCTTCAACGGGCCCGTCACTGGGAAGAGGAGTTTGATTAATAGCTTGTAGAAGGGGGAGAACACGAAAAAGCAAGCAGGTACATTTCTAAAATAGATTCCAGCTGGCTGTTCAGAGCTCACTGTGCTTCTTCCACATCTGCTTTACAGGAATCATACTTCTGTCTCCAGAAGATTGGCGGTGATTTGACATTTTGGAAATCATGTCTGCGGTGTAACCCAGAGGGGAAGATGACACTGCACTTAGAGCTAGTCCAGCACACGTGTGGCCTCGTGTCGAACACATATTACAATCAGAGGAAACAGAGCTACATGGAAGAACTGAATAACAGTTCTTCCCACTGCGACATTTCCCCATTCTGTTCATTTTCAGGTTCATATTTCTACTGTGACACGTCTCCATGCTTTAATGTTCGAAAGCTCTTTATTGTTCTCATACACCTCTTTTCACCCTCTGTCTGAAACCAGAGCCCAGTCTGCTCTGATTGGTTAGCTGGCTGGCTCTGTTGTGATTGGTCAACTGCTTAGATTTGTCCCGCCCCTTAGCCTATCACGTACAATGTGTTGGAGTGCTAGCCAATAGAAGCATGAGTGTTACAAAGGGATGTCCCTATGTTCAGGAAGTAAACAAAGGAGTCCAATGGAGGCGTTTCAGGCAGGGGGGATTTGAGCCTTTGCAGACCATTTACATGCACACAAACCGACAGAACACACTAAAGGAAAGGGAGAGCACTGGAAAGCAGAATAAGGCCTGTATAAGTAAAGTAGCACTTTAAAAATACATTTCAATTGTATGTAACACTAGGACTACACTCAGAATGCTTCACAATGATGTGTATTTATACCGTGGTACATGTCCTGAAGTGAGCCCCCTCCGCAGTACTCCATGCAGATCCACAGCTTGGTGTTTCTGGAGAGAGACACACAACTTGATCTTGGTGTTGGACATGAGCTCTGCTTCCTCTCCAGGCTATCAGGGGTTGTGAAAGCCAACATTAAAGCAGTCCGTATAAAATCAGTCAGCCTAAATGAAACACATCGCCCACAAATACATACAGTATCATTGAGAACAATCACTGAGCACTCGAGCGAGTGGGAGAGGAATCCAGCAGCAGGGTGGGGGAATGAAAGTCAGATTCCACATATTCAAGTCCACCAACAACCCGGGGAATCCCTCGGTGGACAGGATGAAGCGAGGTACCTGTGGTAGCTGCCGAAGTAGGACACGATGTTTTTGTGCTTGCACTCCCTCATCATCGTGATCTCCTGCTGGATGGACGTGATGTCGTCGCCTGAGAGGACCCACAGAGTTTAGTGTTTGGTGATAGGGAAGAATATAGACCGGTTAACTTAGAGTTAAGCTAGCTAGAGTTAAGCTAGCAGGACAACTGGAAGTGATAGCATTGTATTACAAATATGTCTCTCTCTTGTGCTGCAGAAAGCTTGGGTGGTAACTTTCTACATAAGGTTTGTAACTTCATCCTGAGAATCTAGACAGATAAACAAACCTCATATTTCATACAGTGAACCTTTGTTCCCTCTCACAGTGAATTTGCTTAGTGAGCTGATCTCTCTGCAGACAGTATAGACAATATTACCACTAACTTTTCAAATGTATGTACGAGCATTTCATCATTGCTTTAGAATAGACTTAAAAAAGGAACTATTCCTTGGTTAATATATTCAAACTGCAAAGAAACAGAAGGATACTTTGGGAAATGTGAGTAAGATAAAATAAAATAAACTAATATATGAAATAATGTGTAAAATCAATACTGTTATATGTAAAATAAAAATAAATAGACCTAGCAAAAATAATCAATCATTCGTCTTAAAGGTAGGTAGGTAAGAATGGAGAAACCGGCTCGAGTGCGCCAGAAGTTGAAAATACACAGCCGGAGAAAATCTGCCCCTTCCTTCAGACTTCCTCACAGAGCCCCTCCTCCAACACACACAAACGTGCACATGACCAATGAGGGCACGAGATCAGTGTGTGCACAGGTGGAAGGCTGACAGGCAGGTAGGCCATCCAGTTACTTTAGCCGGCTCAGATGATTGGTCGAGCTTTTTACAGTACTACGGCTTCCACAGATGATATGTTTTATGGATTTATTGTCAAAGCACTTCAGATATTCATTGCTATCGGGATGTTCAAATATACATTTGGAGGTATATCAGAATAACATAATACAGATACAATCAAAGACGTGTCAGCAGCTTGCATTTTCTTTCCTTTTAATCTCTATTGTATTAGAGTTCACTTGTTCACATGTACTGTAGGCCTAGCTTAGCAAACAGACTGGAAACCAGAGGGAGACTGCGAACCCTGCGTGAGCCTAAGCCTTCTTATGAAAGCGATATTTATCTCCTTTCCTAACTGACATAATTACAAAAATGTCACTCACAATTACATTCAAATGATACATGAATCAAACACTTATCGTGAGCGACATACCAGGGTCCAGCTTCACAATCTTGATCGCTGCCACTTCAGACGTCCTGATGTTACGAGCCTGAAAGGGGACACACACATGGTTATCTATGCAATGAATAAAGAAGAGTTTATACAAATGTAGCACCTCCTCCAGACCCAAACGATTTGTTTTATTTCATTTGTTTAACGCAGTAGGTGGGTAGCTGATTTATTAAACAAAAATACAGTGTTTGCTTCTGAATAATGTACTAAACTAAAACAGAATTTGTAAAAAGTATGCACATTGCATCGAATGTCAAGGTCATCCAGAAGTAGTGGAGAGTAATCACTGACATTATAGTGATTCTACGAATACCTGATTACAATATTTCATTTATTATTTGTACACGTTATTAGTGATTGCAATAGAATATATTTTTAAAGTAACCCTCCCAGCCACTTCTTTCCCCATGCATAGTGTCATTTCACTGAACTACATCTCTTCCCAAGTCAAATAAGGTAATACTTCAGCTCCTCTGCTCGTGCACTTCAGCTCCTCTGCTCGTGCACTTCAGCTCCTCTGCTCGTGCACTTCAGCTCCTCTGCTCGTGCAAAGCCCAGTGTGTGTGCGTCACACGTGCACCCTGCTGTGGTCGTGGTGAGGCCTGACTGTATGCTGTGCCTCTCACAGCTGGTATCAAGCTGCTCTATGCCCCGACAGGACATATTGTGTTCTGCACAGAAATGCAAGATGGCTTTGCCTTTCATCAGATACCTATAAGTTCAGAGGTCAGATAACACCAGAAAGACCACCTGATACCTAACACCCTGACCCTGACTGTGGGCGTACACAGACACGCTTCGCCACCAACAAACCGTTACTTGCAGTCTTACTCATGTTCAAACTGTTATTCATAAATATGCTTTTATGAATGTACTCATAAATGTTCATTTTTTAACGCATACTTATAAATGTGCATATTTTTGCTAACAACATTTACTCAAGAACACACACTTATCAAGACCTCTGTTGGAATCCTTTGTTTTCTTCTGTAACATAGTAACATCACTATGTTACACTCGCGCTCCAACACATTGTACATGACATGCTAAGGACATGCTAAGGGGCGGGACATCTTCAAGCTATCCAATCAGAGCGGACTGGGCTCTGGTTGTCACAGGAGAGGCGCAACATACTAATGTACAGCTGAAATGAGCAGAACCAGAAAGAAGCTGTAGCTGTGGCGGTTTGCCAGATGGCGCGTACTTGTGCGAGCAACTCTCAAAAGAAAGGGAGATTTAGGATGAGAGAAAACTATTTCTTTTGAACACTTTGGCAATACTGTCTGTGTCATCCATTATTCATGCCAATAAAGCACATTGAATTGAATTGAGTGCGATTATGTTGTGCTGTGGCTGCAGCACCTGCCTACTCCATCAAAACAAGAATCCTTGGCATGGACCCAGCTGCTCAGGGTGCTATCTTGATTAGTCTCACCTTGGCTTTGACCTTGTATGATTCCAGAGGGAATCAGTACGGATAATACCATTGGCACAAAGACTTCTCTTACAGGCAATTCCAGGCAAGCCCCCTTATGAGTCAACGAGCGAGACTGACAGCAGTATCAGTTACTAAGGAGTTATTCTTTGACTTACAATACAACGTGTTTATTGTAAAGGTAAAGGGGTCAAGGAGTCACCAACACATTTTAATGTATGATCTGGGACCCCTACAGATCCATAGAAGGGTTACCGTGTTGTTGTTGAGACGTGGTATTGGGCAGATGTTGAATAGATAGTCCAACTGAAGGACTGACTAATCAACCAACATCACCATCGTTAGAAAAGCAACACAAAAATGATCAGATTAATTAAAACTGGCTTATTTTAAGGCCCCAGAGCTTTATTTGCCATCTTTGGATTATTCTGATGGAATTGTTTTTCTAAATAACATATATTTTTATTCGAGTGATAGTAAAGTATTATGGGTAGTATATCAGTGTCCTTGGTTGGATGCTGTCGGCAGTAGTCTTTGATACGATCATTAAAAGAGGAAAGAGAAAATGAGGTCATTCATTTCTCACATAAATCACGCTAAAAGCTCCATTCGATATGAACTATTCAACAAGCTAGCTAAAAATAAAGACAGGGAAATATATCGATATTATGCTCATATTGTGATATGAGACAAGATATCGTATTAGATGATAGATATCATCATACAGCTGTATGTCTTTCTTTCTGGCTTGAAAGGCTGCGTTACAGTAAAGTGTTGGAATTTCCAAATTTGTATTATACGTTTTTATCCAACAAGTCATTCTGTCCACAGTACTGACAACTATTTCATAAGAACCTCATTGCAAAAATATTTTTTATGAAAGCACCGATAGTCAACCCTACAATATCGTTGAAATATTTATAGAAATATTTGGTTAACCTTCCTTTTGTCCTTTAGACCCGTTTCTAAATATTTTGATGTCACATTGAGAGGGTTTGACCAAAAATGGTCAAAATCCGTTAATATATGGATGAGTGGGGGGGGCTGGACACAGGCCGTGGGGGGACAACCGAGACCGGGCAATGTCCCCGGTAGAAACCGGGTGAAATAGCCAAAAAATAAATAAATAATAAAACCGGGGGAAAGTGAAAAAAAGTGTCTGAAAATAGGCACTCGTGAGGCGGGCAGAGTCCCCTGTCAACTCCCGTTACATTCCTCCATGGTGTCATTTGAGCGAAAAACTTTTACGAGAACCAGGCTGGGGGGTCAAAAGGGCTTGACCAAGGCCGACCCAAAGTGTGGGTATTGTCCACAGTATCTGACCATTGCATGTATGATATATGTGTAATGTGTGTATATGTAAAAGCGCTTTGAGTCATTGATAAAGCGCTATAATAAATGTAAGGAATTATTATTATTAAAGTGGATGGTGGTCGGTCTCATCACCTCCGTAATGAGTCTCCATTGTGATTTGAAAAATTCCATCAAACGAGTCCTTCGGTGGGCGGGGAAAAAAACGTGTTCGTCAGAATCGTCACTTCCTGTACTGACAGTGGAGGTGTCCTGAGAGTGGAGATCTGCGCCGGAACTGTCCTGAGAGTGGAGGTCTGCGCCGGAACTGTCCTGAGAGTGGAGGTCTGCGCCGGAACTGTCCTGAGAGTGGAGGTCTGCGCCGGAACTGTCCTGAGAGTGGAGATCTGCGCCGGAACTGTCCTGAGAGTGGAGATCTGCGCCGGAACTGTCCTGAGAGTGGAGGTCTGCAGGGAGGCTCCCATGAAACAAAGAGGCAGCCACCAATGGGATAAGCAGGTCGCCTGAACACAACCTGTGGCTAGGCTGCTGTCACTTCCTGTTTTCTTTCCTGTTCTAACACGGGCTTCCTGTGACTACAGTCGATAGTTACGTCTCTCAGATGGTTTTTACATAGCCAGGCCTGAAATAACAGCAGTTTAGGGTTTCATGCAAATGTGCAGAGGAAGCTTCACTTTGACCAGGCACCGAGATGGCTGAGCGACTAATGCTATTCAGTCTTCGTCCAAACTGTCCTTTCTTTACTAAGAGACCACCCTGTTTCATATTGAATGCAGATGTAAAGCATTGGGCCTGAATGGCTTCTATAAAACACAACGCTTTTTTGAACAAACCTAAAAGTGGTTGATGAGGCGATATAATGTTGAATGTGAAGTTTTGAGTTTTTTATTTCGCGCTCAATAAAGTAAGAATGTAACTTTTGAAGTAGGAAACAAACTATTTATCTCATAGATTGAAATGTTGAATTAAAAAAATACCCTCAAGTCAATACACTGGGGTTTTGATGCTTTGTTGCTAATGTTAGCTCGTTTTAGACAGATGTCGACAGTAATTATTTGAAATATATACATTATATATAGTTTGATCCATTGTTGATACAACATTGGATCAAACTACTTGTCTGCTGCCATGTTAGAAGCCTTGTGGTGTTACTAAGACACAGCAGGGATTTGAGCTAAATGTGTACAGATCCCAATAGCAATGCTAACGTGTTAAACAGCAACTTAGCTTGTTAACATGCTAACGTGCTGACTGACGAGATATCAAGGAATTAACATAACAATTCATCCTTTGGGGAACATACATGTGGGTAAGACATTTCAAAGTAATCCTTCTCAAAAACAATTCAACATCATGATTTGTAGGGCAAGAGCAAAGGTCAGAGAATCAAGATGCATGTCCTCCAGGGAACACAAATATACATATACATGCTCTACACAGTGAAACTAGATGCACACGTGCCTATATGTACTTGTACTTATAGGAAGGGCACTATATCAACATTGAGAATACAAGAAATCAATATACTTTCCCCTTTCCGTTGATGGACAAGAGGAGTCTTTAACCCGACAGACTGGATGCTGATCTCTGCTTACTTTGTCAAATTACAGTGTTTACTTATTTCTAACAACACATACTTTGAATTGATTTGATATGCAATAGGACAGAGCACGCATCTCAAAGTGTCTCAGAGAAGCAGCCTGAATGCTTTCTGAACTCTGTACACTCGACTGTGTTGTGGCTTTTGTGGTGAAAACTCCCTCCAAACATGGTCTCAATTATGTGATCGAGTTCACACGTCTACAAACATCACTTCCTGTAAATCAGACATGAAGACTCGTCAACTCTCTGCTACGTGCAGGATAATGCCTTTGGACACATGGAGACCATGACGCAGCGTCCACACGGCAGCGTGCGTTGAAGCTCGCCGGCGGGCGTGTCTGAAACTCCACCAACAACCAATCACATGAATCTCCCGCCCCGGACACACAAGCATGCGGTTTGATTGGCTAGAGCTTGTACTGGCGTATGATTTGATTGGCTGACGCTTCCGTCGAAGCTTCAAAAGTTGAACTTTTTTCAACTTTTGAAGCGAGCAACGCAAAGCGACGGAACCACAATGCAGTTCGGCAAAGCGTGACATCACCCCAAGTGAATGGGAAGAAGCGTTGAAGCTTCAACGCACGGCGCCGTGTGGACGGGCCGTAATAGAATACCACGGCTTCTCTCTGAGAAATGTTCACTTGCTCAGCTCAACATCTGCAACCCTACTGCAGTTTGAAATGTTCAGGAGAAGTTTGACCTCAGTACACCGTTTACCCAAGAATTCAAGATTAAAATGCCATAAAGTATTATATCTAGGGTTGCACAATTCTGGGAATTTTCAAAGATGGAAACTTTCCATGGGAATTAACAGGAATTTAAGGGAATAATGTGAAAAGTGACAGTAGATATATTACTTCAGTTGCAATTTGGTGCTATATATATATATATATATATATATATATATTTTATAAAACACCTTGAATTTCAGCCATCACATGCACAGATGATTTCTTGGATGGGGGGGTGAATTTCTGTTCATTTTTGAATGAGTGGGCTTGGGGGGGATGAGTAATATTGTTCAATAAAAGAATTAAAACTTGTTCTGTTCTACTTACAAATAAGTCTGTTGAAATGTCATGTATAATAATTGTATCATTTTGCATGGATGTTTTCTTATGACAAAACAAAATGTTCATATTATGCTTGGATAAGATACAATTCGATTACATTACCCTCAACTCGGGTTAGTTCCCATTATTCCCATGGAAAGTTTCCAATATGGAATATTTCCAAAATTCCCCAGCTTAACTTCACATGGAAATTTACCGGAAACTTACCGGAAATGTACGGGAAATGTTCCGCCCCTTTGCAACCCTAACCCTATCCCTACGGTGTAGTATGCAATGAATGAAAAACTTGGGTCACAGGTTCCTCAACAACACAATTGCAAGACATAAAATAATAAAGACAGAACGATACAAATAGTTTGTGGAAAGTGCCATCATCTCTTCAATATCTCACATCATGAACCCAAATGAATAACCTAAACAAGTAAACTCATGAACACAGGCTATCGTACGTGATAGGCTAAGTGGCGGGCAATCTCTAAGCGATTGACCAGTCACAACAGAGCCGGCCAGCTAACCAATCAGAGCAGCCTGGGCTCTGGTTTCAGACAGAGGGTGAAAAGAGGTGCTGCAGCACAGGCAGTATGATGGAGACATGTCCCAGTAGAGACTACATACTCAAATGAAGCTGAACATCAGCAGGAGAGGACCCTGTGTCAGGATCACAGTTTCCACCAACATGTAATGTCAATGCAGGCAGAGATAACAACAGAAAGGGCGTTAGAGACTAAATGCTTCCACTGATGACACCCAAGGCTGAATGACCACGTTCAGGCCAACCAGGGAGGAATGCCTGGTATCCCACCAACTTCACGCCAAGTAACAGCTTTCACTGCTGAAACGACTTGTGTTGGAAGTGTCCCGTCAGCCTCAGAAAGAGACCAGTTGAGGACAGACACGGATCAGGCTAATAGCAGGGTCCCAGCAGCCTCTGGATAATAGCCGTGTGAGGAGAGTGGAAACCCACACGGTCACATGGCCAGAGGTTTCAGTGGGAGTGATAATGTGCTATTGTCTGTCATTGTGTGTCGTTCCCATTCACAGAGTGTTGCAGTAATGCAGAGATGCTTCATCATGCCACGGAGAGTCAGCTGAATACTGCTCTACGGGAATGAATGACCGTTTGGATCCACGTTTTAATCTCTAGTTTGTCATCATTTTAGGTGATAAAGACCTGTCAATCAAACAATGATGCCACTATAAAGCCAGATGTTCTGTTGGTGGAGTCCAACACAGAGCTACAGTGGAACACATGTGCTTATATCAGGCAGATGGACGTGAGCTTGCTCTGCTGGATGTGTAAATAACAGGTTAGCACTTTCATGAGATGATCATTTAACAACATTGTGTTTAGAGTTTGTTTCATTGCCCTTCGTGCACAAAAACACGAACAATGGTGATTTCAAAGATTCTCGACTGGTTTAGTATTCAGAAAAGGATCAAAATCTGATGGTGGGAAAAAGCTCTCCGTGATACATAAACTCTACGCACCAAAAGATAAGAATAACCTCTGCCTAAACTACACTAGCTTAGCAGAGGACCTATGACCGGAGCACTGAGCTGTCCTGGGGTGCTCACTACACACTGTCAGCTTCAACTCGTCATCAGTGGTGGAAAGCATTCAGGTTCTTTAGTTAATAAAAGTACTAAGACCACAATCTAAAAACACTTAATTTCAAGTTAAAGTACTGCATCGAGAATGCTACTTAAGTAAAATAATGATTAGGAAAATGTACTCAAAGTATTAGGACCTAAAGAACTGAAAGCAGCAAATGTTCAGATTTAAAGGTGGGGTAGGTAAGTTTCAGAAACCGGCTCGAGATACACTTTTTGTTATATTCCATGGAATGCTCTTAACATCCCGAAAGCAATGAATATCAAAAGTGTTTCCTCCGTATTGTGGGTCAGCATTTGAATTTATTTAAGTAAATACATCTGTAAAATAAATGTGGTGGAGTAAAAAGTATATAATTGGCTTCCAAAATGTACAAGACAAGTAGTGTAAAGTAGTGTAAAAGTAAAATACTCAGGCTCAAATAGAATAGTACAAATGTCTCAATGTGTACTTAAGTACATACTTGAGTAATACTCTTGGTTACTTTCCACCACTGCCTGTCCTCCCTCTGTACGCAGAGCTGCTGCTGCACGGACTGATGTTCAGCCCAGAATAGAATGTGCTAGCACACCTGTAAACCACTGAAAATAAAATAAAGCAAATTGATTTGTCATTGGAAAGAAAAAGAAACAAAATAAATGTGCACCGAGCAGATAGTCTCTGATAAAGTGCCACATGTTTCTGGTGCTGCGTGTATAAAAAGAAACAATACGAATTCTTGTGTTTCTTCTGCAGGATGCACAAGGCACCGGGGCGGGGGGCAGGATGTTTGCACCCCCAACCTCAAACTGTGCCGTGAACACACACAACATGAGCTACACAGGTTAAACGATAGTATACTTTTGACTGTATTGTTAAAAAGTAGCTTTCATGACTTCTGAAAGACAGCAGTTATGCCTTATATACAGTACGCTTGATGTGTCCTCCTCACCAGGTCAGATATGACAAATAAAAACAGCAAATCTTCACATTTCAGAACACTTGACATTTTGGTTCGACAGTCAATTACATTTTCAAAAAGTCTTAGATGAATTTAATGTCGATCAGGCAGGTAACTAATTTCAGGTATTTCATTTATAAAACAAGTTATAAACAGACTTCCATGTCTGATTATGTTGTACTTTATATGTATGGAGTACATTTTAAGAAACATACAAAATTGGAACATTGTGATAAGATATATATCAGTTTTTAGTGTTGAATCCATCCTCTCTAAAACCTATGTTACAATATAAAGTATGTTTTTTTCCTATAAAGTGAAAATAATGTTGACATTTTTGACATGGAACGATCTGTCGGAGATCAAACCTTTAGAGAGAGAATAGTAAGGTCTTGATACATCTCTTATATCCTGCCTTGGGTTATAAAAAAGCTCCCATGCAGCGCTGAGATGTATGTTAGTGTTCTCCTGAAACAGGTGCAGCTTGAGGAGCTCCAGCTGACGACAAAAGTAACTTATTATCTTATCATTTCATCTTCAATTGATTTATTTGTGATGGACATGTGCTCACTGCATACATATAGTTTTTTATCCTATCACATCCATTTTCCACATTCTCTTAAACCTGTCTGTGACTTGGATAATAAATAAGTAAGTGTGTTTTTATAAAATATATATATAAATATGATGAGAAATGCCACATTTGCAATACAGGATATCATTGTGATGAGAGATGTATCCATGTGGAGCAGGAGAAACACCAATGGAACCCTTTGAGTGAGAATAATAAGAATTTAGATGTTGATAAATCTCTTGATGAAAACCCTCCCATAGCAGATATATGCGGGCTTGGGGAGTAACAGATTACATGTTACGTGATTAGTAATCAGGATACCAAAAGAGTTTTCACTTACAATTCATTACAAAATAAGTGATCAGATTACGGATACATTTAAAAAATAGAGATTACTAGCAGGATGACGGAGTTACATTACATTTTGAAATAAAGATAGATATAAGGCAGACATACTGAATGAGTTTTCTTTATGGTTTATATTTAGGCTTCTTTAATTCTTCTTTATTTTACATACATTTATTTTTGAATGCATTTGATGGAAACAAAACAATACAGTTTGCTTTTGATTAATTTATTAAGCTGAAACAGCATTTGTAAACTGTAAATACTAAAACATTTTAAATGAAATATCTTGGTTTCTTCTTTTCTAAGGTGACATTGTTACATACAAAAAAAGTGAATCAATGTTTTGACTGTTATTTTATTTGCATTGCATGTGATTGAGGTAATCCAAAAGTAACGGGAAGTAATCAGGTAACCGTACTTTTATATTTTGATACTCAGATTCAGTTCCTGGTTACATTTATTGACATGAAATTAGTTTTTGTAACGGATTACATTCTGAAGTAGCCCTCCCAGCCCTGGATATCTGACATATTGAGACTTCTGATGCAGTCACCTTGATGACAGGAAGTGTTAATCTCTGCTCTAACCTGATGGCAGTCTGTTTGTTCTGCGGTGAAAAGACGCGGAACTGTTCTCCTCACTCACCTTGAATACATCTCCATAGGTGCCGCACCCAATCCTGTGAATTAACTCGTAGTCATCCAAAGGGTCCAGGAATGACACCCCTATCCGGTCCATGTTTGGAGGCACCTCTGGGTGCAGTGTGAGAGCCTGGCGGGCTTTCTACTCACACATCACCGCTGTGGTAGTCCGTGGAGAAAGCAGCAGCAGCGGAGGAATACAATGTGAGTGACTGGCTGGCTGGTTGATTGGGACTAATTGGAGGTGAATAATTGCTGGTGTATAGATCCCGCTGGAAGACAGTAGACACGCACTCCGCGGAGGCTGACAGCTACACGCGTCTGTGTGCAAACAGTCCGTGCTGCTGCAGGAGCCGCATCACGCATGAGCAAAGACTCCACACTGTAAAAAAATACAAGTGTATGACATCAGTGAGCTAGTGTCAGTCTTTAAGCTTCTGGCAATGCTATTTTCTGCCAAAAATAAAAGGACAAATGTCGTAGTGATAAAAGAAACATATTCTTGTTAATTGAAAACCATACCCTACTTTAACATTGTTTTCCATTTTTGAGCCAGTTTTAACTTTTGTTGATTTAAAAGATGTAGGCCTACTCCTCCTAATCTACGATGCATACTAGCTATAAACGTCTTTCAATTATGAATTGGGCTACATATTTTATTTTTTAATTATAACTTACATAGCCTAGTGTTGACCCAACTCCTCGTCATATATGTCATAATTTCAACTTTAAAATGTTCAATACTTAGGTTTTACCGGGAAGTCCCGGCTGTAGGCTCCAGTGTGTTTAGTGCTAATCTTTATATGTTCGTCTATGGTGCTTATTAGCATTTACATGCTAAGCTAAAGTGGTGGGAATGCTAATCGTGTGAAATCAAAAGTTAAGAATTTGACGTATTTTCTAAAAAATATTGACGCAGTATGGCATGATGTTGACATTAAAAGTCGACATTTTGATCTATTAATCAAAATATGTTGAAGTCAACATTTCAAATTAGCTCAATATGTGGATTTTTCACATACTTTGACTTGTTAGGTCAGAACAATTACTTTTTGTGATAATTGTGTTCTAGTAAATGCTTTGAGTAACAAGGTCAAATGATTGACTTTGTATTTCAATTCAATATAGAATAACATCACACATTTTGACTTTGTAGTTATTTATTCAAAAAGTAACTTTTATCTCATAATTTTAACCTGGTAACATTTATTTATTTGTGTTGGAAATGTGCTCACTTTATACTTTTAGCTTTAAACTTATCACATCCATTTTACACATTATAAATCTGTTCTGTGACTTGGATAATAAATAAACAAGTGTATTGTGTGCATATTGATTTTTGACCAAATGAAACCATATTATTTGCAGGCCTATTGACCTGAGCCAGGTGAATCCATGGATGTATTAACATAACAATGTCAGGCAATCACTGCTAAACAATGACATGAATAGTTTTACATTGAGTTCCCCCCTTCTTGCATCTAATGTGTCCAATGAAAGCCCAATCCCAGTCATGTATCCTCTTATTTTCTTAAGAATGGCATGTAACAGATCAGTTTTTGATTTCGTGAGACCACCCAGTGAGCAAATATTCTCTGGAGATGAACCACTGCTTTTTGACTGAATGAAGACATACTGTCCTACCTCCACTGCAGACAAGGTTACAAGAAACCTGCTCCAGTGCAGAGCCTCTTATGGCTCAGTCAACTGTGACCATGTGTTCTTATCTAACACACCTCCTCAGATCGCATTACGTTTTATTTGAGTTCTTTATTACTTGCAGATACAAAAACAACAACAACCACAAGTCCTCAAGCATATAGGATGTAGCAGGGTCACCTAATGTGGCTCCTTCTCAACAGTGCATGGTCTTCCTGGTCTTCTCTAATCATTAGAAAAAGGCCTCGCTTAGCTATTCTCAAAACTAAAGGCCACCTACTTTAGAAAGAACAAAGGCAAAGTAAGGCAACAAAGAGCTAGCAAGAAAGAAGCTGTCAATAAGCAGAAGTGGACAATGTTACACGGTAACTATCCTAAATAAAACAATCACTTCCAAGGCTTCAGTCATGGACAGGTTCCTAATGGTACAAGTTGATATTTACACGCCTGAATGGTGTATTCTGGTCACCTCCTCACTTTGGCTTCAAAGCATCTGCATGTAAGTTAATGAGAGTTGAATAGTAAGTGCGCAATTGGCTGCCAATCAAAACACAAACTAAGGATGAATGAATGCTTACAATCTATCAAACAAGGCAGAATGTGTTATTCTGGTCCTGGTCAAATAAAAACAGAGTGAAATGTTCACGTCATCAGTTCAAACCCGATATGTGACGCTTAACTCGAGTGTGAAGTCAAAGATGTTGCTGAAAGCTGGCTGAACTGGACCTCTGGATGAAGACACTGGTCAAAAGTCTCACAAACAAAAGTGAGGTTTATCGGCTGTCTGTTCACAGTGTGTCCTGCAGAGAGTCCTCCTCCAACCGCCAGCATGTCTAGAGAGACTTGCGCTGGCGCTTCATGAAGGACATGGAGTAGTCCCCGGTGGGGGTGCTCTTCTGCCTCTTCATCTGGACCTGGGACTGGGCGGTGAGCTGCAGCTTGATGGCGCTGGAGTTCACCTTGGCAGCACACAGCAGCCCCTTCATCCCCTTCATCTTCTCACTCTGGAAGGTGACCACAGGCCCGGCGGGGGAGGGGGAGGAGGGCGAAGAGTCCGGGCTGGGGGGCTTTCCTTCTGCGTCTATGCCCCGAAGGCCCTGGGAGGAGCGGCGGCGGCCCCCTCCGTCTCCCACCTTCTTGGGCTGGGCTGCTGGGGGTGTTTGTGTCATTAGCTGGCTGGAGGGGGAGGTGGGGGGGACAGCAGAAGGGCTGGAGCCCTGCTCATCCAGCTTGGACTCCCTCCTGGGGCCCCGCCTGCGGCCCTCCCGGGGGTCGTCGCTGGACATGTCGTCATCATCATTCTGGGGCTCAGGCTCCTTCGTGATGATCGTCACTCTCTGGCGCACCTTTGGGATCAGCGCAGACATGTCAGACATGAGATGTGCCGCATGCCGCTCACGACCGACAGCACTCGTCCGTTTGCATTTCAGATTATTACTACAACAAACAGCATTTACATGTCACATTCTGTTCTTGCTTATCTTCCGTTCCGTTCCATTTTAAATGTATATAATAAACTTAATTGATATAGCACCTTCCATGCTTTACATAGACGAGATTCATAGGAATAACAATGAGTAATAACGAACGAGGAACAACAAAAACAAGTTATAAAAAAAGAACACTGAAAGAGTTGGATCACAAAACACTAAAAGATGAACAGGGATACCACTCAAATAGAAGATAGGTCTTTAATGTACTTGTAAAACTTCCAGTAGTTTGTTGTGCTCAGACCCAATGGGAGGCTGCTCCACACTTATGGGCCATGAAAAGAGAAAGAAGCCTCACCAGATTTTTTGTGAAATACTTGAGGTACTTCCAAGAGAAAGGCATTGGACTCCTCCTGGACAGACTCTTGAGTATACTTGGTCAATCACAACATTCCCTGCAATATTTAGCTGACTGTATTTTATTTGACATGTATAAAGTTCACCTCATCTGCATTACTCGCACATTGGTTTTGCAACATAATCTCGCACCATTTTATTTCTACTCTGTTTCTTTTTGCATTATGTTTATTGTTTAAAAAAAAAAAAGAAGTGTTTTATGTCATATATATATATATATTCATGTTGCATTGTTGGAGGAGTCTGGGATCTACACTGTAGCTACTCTGCGTATGAAAATAAAGCCTGTGAATCTTTAACTTCAAAGCGATGAGCAGGGTTCCTCACCTGAGATTCAAAGCGGCTCAGAGACTGGACCAGGTAGGTGGCCCAGCCCACATGGAGGACCGGCGTGGGGCTGCCCTCCTCCCATTTGCAGATGCCATCGTAGAAACACAGCAGGTGGGCAAAGCATTCTGGGTCCTGAAGTGCAGAGAAAGCGGCTGCCTGCTTCGGGAGATCCTGAAACCAGAGTAATAACGGTTAGTTATACAGAACACGGTATACAGGATGTGTCACTCAGCACCCATCTTCTCCTGGGGGGTGTACTGCGAAGCAGGATTTTCGCTTAGCCGGCTTTCCGGTCATCCGAAGCTGGTTCTCTTTTTAGCAGGCTAGATCTCCATGGTAATATATGCTAAGCAGCTAACCTGGTCGGGAGCAGGTTAGGTTGCAGGCTAAGAGCTCAACTCAGTGAAAGCACCGCCTGCTGACCAATCAGAGCTCAGTGTGCGGAGTTTAAAGCGATCAAGTCAGATTACAGGAGAAAGGAAATACAGAAAAACTGCCGTCGCAGGAAAGACGGCCGGCAAAAATCACCGACTGTGTGAACGTGAACATGAATAGAATATCACAATCTGACTATTATAACATTAGCGTTAAGAAAGCTTACTTAAATATCGGCCACAACATAAGTAACCGGATCAGAGTACATTAAGTACAGTCTGCGGCATATCACTCCCATCATATATCTCCTGATCTGAGTCAGCTGAGCCGTATCTGGCCGTGCAACACTCACAGTGTCACAGACTGGATGAAGAAGTATTATTTTAAGCAACACATAAGTTGACGAAACACTCGAGACAAATGTAATTGAAGTCAGATCGTGTTTTAGACGGGCAGTGATATCATAAACCTGTTAATGTACACATTCAAACACTTGTTCTGTTCCCAGCTGTGTTCACCTTGCAGGTGCAGCTCTGAGGCTCTGATCCTGATCAAGTGTTTAAGTCATGGATGTTTAAAGTTTAACTTCTTCATTTTTGACTAGTATTAAAGTTCACTTTTCATTCAGGAAGTATGACGCTGCGCTGTCAGTACGCTTCTCCATGTTTGTGATTGGTCGAATGCTCCAGATACCACCCCTCTCATGTGAACGCGCACCTAACTAGATAGGACACGGCTGGCTTGAGCGATCCACTTGATAACCAGCGTCGTAGTACAGTTTAGCGAGAGCGCGTATGTTTTGGATTAGGCCAACCGGCTAACTCAAACATATCCAGGTTAGGTTGAACCAGCTTCGTAGCATAGGCCCCAGGTGTCAACATGTGATCTTAATGAAACGCAAACATGTATTGCATTTGAATGTTGACATCAGCCATAACTGTTACGGACATGTTGACTATGTTTTATATCAAGGACTCTCACATTGGGGTCCATAGCAATCTGCCATGGGGGACTGTAAAAGGTTCTAAGACTTACTGGTTTAAATGATAGATAAATTAGAATACTCTAATAGACCAAGGACAGAAACATAGTGTACTAAATACATAAATAAAATGGTGCATAGTAGCTTTAAATTAAAAGTAAAATATATCCTGTGAGGTAGTGTAAATAGGCTACATTATGTACAGTATGTGCACATTTTCCCTTATAATGATATTTTTGTTCAGAAAAACATTTAAGTTATCAACAAATATTTTGAAATGGTTGTATTTTAAATGTGAATGACTTTCTATTCTAGTTCTATGTCATTTGACACACCGTAACCAGAGTCCATATTGTATGTAGCCTTAGTGATGCAGAAATCTCCATTATGCAAACACTACCTATGCTAGGCTGCAGATATCATTATCCAGATCATAAACTAATCTGAGGAGGAGGGGGGGGGGGGGGTCTTATTCTCAAGTGAAAACAGACCAGATCGGACATTTTGATCTTCTGGATTGCAGCTCTCGTCTGGGGGGGAATACTTGCCTTGTCAGCGCCGTCTCCCCCCTCTCCCCCCTCCCCGGTGCTCTCTGCAGCAGAAGATGTCTCCTTCAGCAGGGTGGGGATAACGTCATTGGCGATGTCAAAGAACTCCTTGTAGATCTCCTCGTCTTCACGGAAGTAGTTATACCTGCGAGGGTGGGTGAGAGGAAATAGATTTTTTAAATAACAACAGGGAGGAAGTCAGAACATATCCTGTGATGTCTTTGACCTGTAACAGGGCATACTTCAAAAAAGTTCAAACTAAAGACGTGAAATAAACTGGAGCAATCATTTAGAGCAGTGATTCTCAAATGGGGGTACGCGGACCCCTAGGGGTACGTTGGGGTACTGCAGGGGGTACGTGATATTTACAAAAAAACTTTAATTAAAAAAATACCATGCATGATTACAAAAATAATCTTAGTACAATAAGTTAAATAGAAAACACAATTTTATATAAAACATTCCTAGAACCACCTCATATAAACATGTCAAATGTGTGTATTGTATAGTTTTGCATAATATATAATTTTGTTCATTGGTTTGTTAAACTTCAATTGAAAAACTCCTTGGAAAAATCTGTTTACATTTTTTTTGTTATGTTATTATTTTTCATGCATAAAATTAAAATATCCTTAGTTTGTTGTAATGCATGCATGAAGGAGTAAATACATCACACACTGAGGGAACATCACTATATTGGAATTATTTGCATAGGGTTTTTCAATCAAAAATGTTCGGGGTCAGTCAGGGGGTACTTGGCTGAGAAGATGTTTCAAAGGGGGTACATGACTGAAAAAAGTTTGAGAAGCACTGATTTAGAGGATATAGTTAACAGTAGGGATGTAACGATATATCGAATATCGCGGTAAATAAATGTCTCAATACCGTCGTGAGACTGACAAAATATATCGCAGTTTTTTTTAAAAACCTTTATTCAACCAGATGGTCCATTGAGATCATCAATCTCTTTTTCAAGGGAGACCTGTCCAACATGGCAGCAAGTAGGTTACAACATGAACATAAAACAGATAACACAAAAGGACATGGTATTTACAGGGCTACATGTACACAGTACACACCTAGAGACATTGACAAGTACCAACAGTATATTTATATCTCTGTCAATAAGCCTCACCTTCTTGGCAAACACTGTATTGTTTTTGAATGGCGGAGAGACGATGCACAGTTTGACCCACTGCTGACCCATGGCCAAAGCATGTCTCTCTGTCCCAGCAACATCAGTACCAGCAAGAGAGTTGTTTCCACAGCAGGGGGTTTTGCAAACGCCCAAACATCCCAGCTTCTACCTGGAAATGTGGACGTGCTCATATTCCTAAAAGATAACCTTGATGACGCTGAGTGAGTGAGTTAGAGTTATGACGCTGAGTGAGTGAGTTAGAGTTGAGTTACTTGAAAAACTAAAGTGAAACTTGATTTATTCTATTGCAGGGTCTGATTATTATATAATGCTGTACAAATCAGATAAATAAATAATTGAAGTAAAAAAAAAATTCACATTTTTTTTCTTTATTTTTCAATATCGCGATAAATATCGTACCGTGGACTTTGTATCGCGATATTATCGTACCGTGAGTTTTTGGTATCGTTACATCCCTAGTTAACAGGAAAAATACATCTTTCATTTTCTTTCTCTTCTATTGATTCATCAATAATTATGTTTTAATGTTGTATACCTCACCCATTTCTCATCAAAGATAAAAACATGATTTCTAATTCATAGATATTTATTTTACAAAATCTTCCCATTCAGAGTTTATAGTTAATCTTTTACTCAACTTCTTGTTTTTGCTACTATTATTACTAGAAATAAGCAATAATCTTTATTATGATTGGATGTGGTGTTTTCTTTCCAAGTAAGAGGGTTTTTATTAAGAGCCAAAAGTACAGACAGTTCTGTTATAGAGTTTCCCCCGAAGCAACTAAACGCTTTACATGACCACAATATGAAATGATAGTTCGCCTTCGCTCATTTTGAAGTTACATTTTCTTTGTACTCATCTAAAACATTGATTTATAATAGTCAACGTTTATTAAACAGGTTGATTATTTAACGCATTTCAACAGTGTAGACAAGTGAACTTTGAGCATATTTGACCTACAAAGAATCCTCTGTTTTTGACACACTGTGTCCCGAGTGAAGAACAATGGGAGCAGGAAGAAGGAAGCTGATGTATGGGGGGGGAATGTGTGATGGGTCACTGGAGTTATTTTTAGCCGTGGCTCATGAACAGCGTGTCTAAAGGGAGGAGAGGTTGGATGCTTCCTGTCTCACCACACCTTCTATGGGATTCTGCCTGCGGGGAGGGACGGAGTGAGAACCACAAGAGTGCTCAATCTGAGCCAGAGTGAGAACCACAAGAGTGCTCAATCTGAGCCAGAGTGAGAACCACAAGAGTGCTCAATCTGAGCCAGAGTGAGAACCACAAGAGTGCTCAATCTGAGCCAGAGTGAGAACCACAAGAGTGCTCAATCTGAGCCAGAGTGAGAACCACAAGAGTGCTCAATCTGAACCAGAGTGAGAACCACAAGAGTGCTCAATCTGAGCCAGAGTGAGAACCACAAGAGTGCTCAATCTGAGCCAGAGTGAGAACCACAAGAGTGCTCAATCTGAGCCAGAGTGAGAACCACAAGAGTGCTCAATCTGAGCCAGTGAGAGCTCATCCCTCACATCACCTAGCTTTGGCAGGAGATGGCTGATAAATGCATTTTTTCCTTTATTTATTTAGTTTCAAGAAGTAATATCCCATCAAGGGGGAACAAGCTTTGCATTGAATGCCACCTTGTGTTCAACTGATGAAACTACAGCTAAAGAGGCAGTGCTGACGGATGGCGACCTTATTATCATTTGCAACAATATAGCCCTGCTGTAAACATCAGCATTTCAAACAGATTGCTTAATGCCCCTTTCACAATAAAAGTAGGCTAACAACTATTTAATTCACCACATTTAAAACCAAACAATGCCATAAATCTCTCCTCTTTGAACGTTATTTAGGTGCCCGACCAGAGGCACATAAACAGCATCTTGTATTCAGTACGGTTAGCTTTGCTTGCTTTGGAAATGTATGTATACATGGAAAAATAGAAATGATCTACAATTATTCAAGAAATGAAGAAGTAATGTCAAGAAAGCAGCTGCCACAGAGCTTGGAAACAAACAGACTCATTTTAGATCATGAGACATATTGCCTTGCTTTTGAAGCCAAGGCAGAACGTATAAAAGTTAGCGCTGAGCTTCAGTCTGCAATGTTCAAAACAACAGATAAAGCCAGACATCTAGGTGTAGTCATGGACTCTGACCTGAGTTTCAACAGTCACATTAAAACAGTTACTAAATCAGCCTACTATCACCTAAAGAACATATCTAGGATTAAAAGACTAATGTCACAGCAGGATTTGGAAAAACGTGTCCATGCTTTTATCTTCAGTAGACTGGACTACTGCAATGGTGTCTTCACAGGTCTCACTAAAACATCTATTAGGAAGCTGCAGCTGATTCAGAACGCCGCTGCTCGAGTCCTCACTAACACTAAGAAAGTGGATCACATCACTCCTGTTCTGAAGTCTTTACACTGGCTTCCTGTGTGTCAAAGAATAGATTTCTAAATACTGCTGCTGGTTTATAAAGCACTGAATGGTTTAGGCCCAAAATACATTTCTGACCTCCTGCTAAATGATGAACCATCCAGATCTCTCAGGTCTTCAGGGACTGGTCAGCTTTCTGTCCCCAGAGTCAGAAACTCTGACTACTTTTAAATCCAGCAAGAAGACTTTTTGTTGCTGCTTTTAATTGAACTATTCACATCTTAAACTGCACTGTAACTTTTATTATCTTTCCTTTTTATCTTTGCTTTTAAATGAGTGTTTTTAGATATTATTTTATAATATATTTCTTAATGTCTTTCATTTTTGTAAAGCACTTTGAATTGCCTTGTGTTGAAGTGTGCTAAATAAACTTTCCTTGCCTTACAGGAGGAATATTGTGTTATTATTAGGGCTGTCAAACGATTAAAATGTTTAATCAGAATAATCACAGCTTAAAAATTAATTACCGTACTTTTCGGACTATAAGCCGCGACTTTTTTCCTCATTTTTTTTGTACAGCTAACGGACACTAGGGAACCTCCTAAATCTATGGATTGTACAGGTACAAGTAACCACCTTTAACACGATGGGCTCTAGGACCGGTCCACGCCCGCCACCTTTAAGCGGCGGGCTACATCCATGGGCTCCAGCAGGAAAAGCTGGAGGCCGGAAAAGAGTGAGACAGGTAGCGCGCCAAAGTAAAAGTGGAACCGAGAGACAGAACGAGAGCAAGACAGACGGACAATGTAGCTGCTGCAGCTTATATGCAGGTGCGCTTTATAGTCCGAAAAGTACGGTAATCATGATTAATCATCACCATTCGAACTATGTCCAAAATATGCCATTTCTTTATGTATATTGTTGTGGGAATGGAAAGATAAATGAAAGAAGGCGGATATATCCATTTAACATACAGTATCTATGTTTATTATAACATTGTTCTGTGTGTCAAAATGAAAGACAACCCACACACCTATCAATCATCAAACCGTGGGGTCTTAATTCATTACGTGTTGATTTCTATCAACGGGGAGTACTTCAGGAAAGTCGACAGAGGGGGGGGGGGGGGGGGGGGCTAGTGGAGTACTTCGTGACCACAGTGTGAACGTTGTGATCAGCTGTTTTAGCGCAGTTCTCCAGTGAGGGGGGGGGAGTCTCCCTCCGCAGCCGGTTGGCGTAGTTTTGGCACAGTTCCGTTGTACAGACCGACGTTAACAGCAGCCCTGTCTGTGCACACGGAGACCGACTCTGTCGTCCGGTGATCTAACCGCCTTCTGGAAAAGCTTCACAAGTACGTCGGTACGCAAATGCACTTTGTGACACAAGTGACGGTACGCATTTCAGATTACGCACATAACCTGCGTACCAGTTATGTGCACTCCTGTACTATAGCAAGAGTATTCTCCGTCGGGACTTCCTGCAACAACACCACGCCGTTATCTTGATTCTGATTGGCCAGAAGACATTATCAAAGATGTTCTATTGAGAAGACGATCACTACGTGACAAAAGTTTTCAAAACCGTGGCTACTGAAATCAATCTTACTAACTGCTGTCTGTGCAATTTACTCCGCGAGTTGGCAGACTTTATTTTGCTTACTTTAACATCATTTTTCATGGTGGGGCTGGTATGGGTGTAGCCTACCCCAGCCATACCCTGGCGCTGCCACTGGTGGCACGTATGGGGCGGGCCATTCTGCACATGCGTTAAATGCGTTAAATATTTTAACGCAATTAATTCAAAAAATTACCGCCATTAACGCAATAATTTAATTTATTATCCGTTTTGTTGTCTTAGGAAACGGCTATTTCAACATTGACAGAATCATGATGATCATGTTTTATCATGCTTTCATTACGAATTCTGCCTTTTTCGTTATTCCCATTTCTACTAGTTGTTTTTAGATGTGACGGAGCATAGAGATTGTTCGGTTGTCTATGTTGTTTTGGAACGTGTCACAACATATCCCTTGTATTTTATCTGCAAACCAGATCTTCCTACTATACAAAGAAATGACCTGAATCCTCACAGATTGTAAATTTGACCTCACATCACCATTTGAGCAAGACGCCTATTCATTCAGGATTTAACCAGGAGTTAAGCAGCGGTGACTCACTCTTGCATGACCTGTGCTGCCTCGGACCAGCACTTCAGAGCCTCCCGCACATCCCGGTGTCTGTAGTGGAAGCCAGCCAGGTACATGTAAGGGTAGATGTGCTCGTTGTTGTAGAACTTCTGAGCCGAGCCGACAGCCTGAGAGAGGGAGAGCCCAGAAACACAGGAGGAATCACACATCCTGATCTTTGAAGATGGACAATACTCTCAATTCTTAGTCATATTTGTGTCAAGTAAAGGCAGAAAAGTATGATGATATTTTTGCATTTATCTTTGAAGGAAACCATTTGAAACCCCATAGTAGTTGGTGATCAGATTTAGTTACTGAGAAATGGAGATGTTTTCTAAATGTATAGCTCAACATTTTGGGATGCATTGGAGCCTAAAAAACATGTCCTCACATCGTACAAGTCGTCCTTGTTTTTCTTATTTACCTTGAGGTGGATTTGCAGGGGGCTCTCCTTGTCTGGGATTGGCTCCTGATCTTCGAGGTCTGCCAGAGTGCCCATGGCCATAGGATACCTGCACCACCGACAGGAAAAGGAGGGGGGTGTGGAATTTAGCAAGTTTACACATCGACTCTTCACAGTGTGTAGAAACTGTTAGACTTCAGAGACATTTCGTTCCTGACTAACTTCCCAAACTCTCACCTGTCCAGGTCGCCTCGATCGTACAGCAACCATAAGAGTTTCTGTGTTCAGGGAGAAAGAAAAATAAAGAAATCAGTAAGAGCAACAGAAGTGGTTCATGAAAAAAAAAAAAAAAAGTTAGTGAAGGGCAAATAGTGGCCCCTCCATTTACCTGTCCCAGGCCTTCATTAGAAACATGACTGGTTTTTATAGAATGTCTTAGCATAGTTTAGCTTTTTTTTTTATGTCGCGTGTCTGAATAGGGAATATTTATAGGGGTGAAATATATATCTTTTTTTTTTTTTTTTAAATGTATGTTGATAATTTGGTATTATCTCATTTAATAATTTTTTAGAGCAGGTTAACTTTTTAATGTAATGTAATTAAACCCCTACTAGGGGTGTAACGGTTCACAGAAGTCACGGTTCGGGTCGTACCTCGCTTTGGGGGTCACGGTTCGGTACGGGTTCGGTACAACAAGAAAAAGCAAAAAAAGTCCTAAATGCATAATTCCAGGTTTGTTGTTATTTATTTTTGAACAGTAGTGCAAGTTTCAGTCTCAAAATAAGGAACTCTGACATTTTGAATAATTAACTGTATTAAACAGTTAAAAACAAACCATAAATAGTACCACACACACAGATGGCCATATTATCTATAATGGCTGATGTCAAACAAAAAGGGTTCATCAAGCTGTAAAACTAAAAAGAATGTCTTACATCATAAATAATAAGAAAGTGTTTCCAGAGCGCAAAGTCGTTGAAAAACATAAGCCAAAAGCTTCCGTTATTTATTTTGGTCTCACTGCTTTCATGTCTATTGGCTTCTTAAAAACAGCGGGGATCAGCTGTTGAACAGCTGTTGTCTTTTGCCGGGCTCCAGTGATTGGCAAATCTGGGTGATGCCTTCTGATATGATTTAGCATGTTTGGCGTGTTCCATTAGCATACCGCACCGCTGTAGAACAACGCCGACACACCGTCCTCGTCCGATCCACCACTCGCACAGCTCATCGTTGTTGTAGTCCACAGGGAACCCGAAATGTTCCGACACAGCTGATTTAAAAGAAGCAGGTGGGTTCTAGCTCCTGTGTGTTATCTGAACTCGCCATACTAACTTTTCTTCTTCTTGTATTTTGTTCGTTTTGTTGTTGTTTCTTCTTGTTCTTCATTTGTTGTTTAAGGGCGGCTGGCAAACAGCTTTTAGGCGCAATACCGCCCCCTGGATTATAAATAGTGTAGTGGATGCTGCCCTGAAGGACAGACTTTTTTCCCACTCGTAAAAAAAAGTCGTATTCGCCGTGTGACTGCATGTGCCGAACCGTGACGAATACGGATACCGTTACACCCCTAACCCCTACCCATTAAGTATAAATACAATTATACAACAACATTTGACGTGATACGAGTATGAAGGAATTAGTGCTATGGAAATGTGCCATATACTGAATTTCCTAGGACAAATATTCAGAGTTTATGTCGAAATCCAGGTGTTACAGCTGCGTGTTTCTATTATTTCTTGATTTAAAAAAAGCCTTAATTCTGATTAGGGATAACATTTTCCAAACTATACATAACTGAAATTGAGGAATACATAAACATTGAAAATGTAAGATGGCCTGCCGAGATACATTTTATAATGGAATCACTTCACATAAAAATGTTTAAGAAGAATATGGAAAAAGACAGCCAAACTAAGTTGTTAAAAATAAATACTACTCAAATGGTCTAATTCAGTATTCTCAAAGAGAAAATAATGGACATTTTAATTCCTTCATTCCAAGAAGCCAATTCTACAATTTTGGTTGGCTCTGATATTTAGGTCATTGCTTCCTCCAGCATCTACTGTGAAAGTGAGAATTGTGGTGTGTTCAGGGAGATTAAAAGAGCAGATATGCATCACCCCACAGTGCGAGGTGTGTTTCACCTGTTGGAGCTGCAGGAGCTCGGAGCTGTCCGTGTGGAGGTCCAGGGACGGGTTGATGGCACAGACCATGAAGGCCACCTCCATGTTCCTGTCACATTTCATGTAGGAGCCCTTCAGGTACAGCCAGCTCTGAGGACACACACACAGAAGGTTACAGAAAGTTAGTCAGAAATACATTTGTATTACTCGTCTTAATGTTTACATTTCTTGTATAAATCTATGGGGGGCTACATTCATCTTTATTTTGATAGCTTAAAGTGGACCTATCGTGCTATATTTGAAACATATTGTAGGGCCATACCTATATAAAACATGTCTGTGAAGTTTTGTTTTCAAAATACCAAACAGATCATGCATTTTAGCCATGCCTCATTTCGCTCCATTTGCTCTTTTCCAGCCCTGTTTTTGAAAGGGCTGATTCTGCTTTTGTGGCAGACTACAGCGCTACCTACAGGCCTGGCATATGTACTACAGCGTCTCCAGCGCTTTCGAGCGGTCTCCCGTTCCCCTGATAGGTGGAGAGTTGCCCGTATAGGCGGAGCTCCCCTTTTCTGACGTCAGAAAAATTCAAATAATAATCAGCTCCGTTGCAGCCCCGTTTTTAGAGAACGTATGGAGGAAAAGAGAGAGGGTTGTGTTTTCCCCGACACACCGGGGACACATATTCATGTATAAAAGACGTACAAAAGTGCATTTTGCATGATAGGTCCCCTTTAAATAAAAAGGAGCAACAATAATTACGATGGGACATTAAATTATCAACATCTCATTCACTTCCTGTAAAAAAAAACTGATCTGCTACACTGACTGATTAATTACCAAGCGGTTCAAACATGAGTCACATTGCCTGGCTTAGACATTAGATAGTTTTGGTGACATAAAACTGAGTCATCAGTGCTAAATACAGCCACCAGGGGAAATTCAAATCAAGTTGCTGTAAGCACATGCTGTATTTTACTGAATATGATGTCATAAACGATCATTTCTTGTTTCACAAAGAGCTGTCCAAGGAATATATATAATAATTACTATGTGAATTCTTTAACACTTGTGTCGTCTTCCTATCAACTTTTGTCCTTCGGGTTTGAGTATTTAAAAAGCATATAGTATAAATAATGACCTGTATTTCTGAGTTAAAAAAGGAAATAATGTTGAATGATCTTACAAAATTGTCCCCAAAAGAATGAACATGCTATACATTTGAATAAAACCAAATGAAAGCGATAATTATTCTAAAAATAAAATAAAGGTAGAATACAAGTGAACATGTATTTTTTCTGGCACTCCCATAAAATAAACCTTTATCCTGAGATGAAAATATTTGGGTCAAATTTGACTCGAGGGAAGGTTAAATGTTTCATCATTATCAGGTAAGAGACAGTGATACACCTCACCTTCTCACTGACTCCTGCTGTGACGGTTTGTCCTCGTCGGTCCTCGTTACCCTTCCCGTGCCAGGTCACCTCGGCCGTTTCTTCCCCGTTTTTGCAAAAAATTACCCAGGCGTGGTCCTCAGACAGCGCCAGGTGGACGTCCTTTAGACCCAGAACCTGGCAGGCTGCCACCACTGCGAAGGCCACACCGGAGCTGTCCAGTTTGGTACCTGTTTCAATTTTTAAAAAAAAGTTATTTTAAGCCTTTAAAAACATCTTCATAAAACAAATGTTTAAGTAATACTTAAGAAGTTATGCCACCAATGTGCAATAATGTAAAAAACTAAAACAAACTTATGTGCAATATGTACCTAGTTAAAATTATAATAATTACTCGCTGCCTTCTTCGCTTTACAATCTTAATATGTAACAATAATCTGTAAGTAAGTACTATGTGCAATATATCATTTTACCTCCGTTATCTAGCTTCTACCAGATAACAATTCTACATGTTACATTTTAATTTATTTAAAAAATACTGCTACTACTTTTTTACCGAATGTGTATATATGGAATTGTAATAATTACATTTTTTGACTCCATCTTCACTTTTGCTGTAACAATGTACATTTCCCTCATGTGTGAATTCTGATTCTGATTCCTACCTGTGATGAGACTGAAGAGAGACTGGATGTGGGCCCGGTCTTTGAAGTAAGAACGACTTAGACTGTTCCAGATCACATCCGACACTTTCTTTACCAGTTCCCTGCTGGACCCTGAACCCGTCCTCCGGTACTGGGAGAGGTCCACCGCTCCACGGATCTGGGCCGTGAAACGCTCGTACAGTGCAGAGATCATGCCCAGTTCCACAGTGGGGAAGCAGGAGTTGGGACAGTCCGCCTCCAGTGGTTCAAACCGGACCCCTGGCACGTTGATGGGGACGACCCGGTTCACAGCTAGGAAATGCTCGACAAATCCCAGGACCAGGGAGAGAAGGGCGAGGTCTGGCTCTGGCTTGTGGAGCTCAGAATCAAACAGCTGAACCACGCCATCGATCCCCCGCAGGGGGAAGTGCTTCTTCTGGGTTGAGTGCAAACCCATGATGTTCCAAAGTCAGTCCACTCAGATGCTCTCCTCACCTGCAGAACTGAATATGACACAGCTGTTAGTTCAACTCCAGCTCAGCACTGGCCATGCTAGTTTTTTAGCAAACATTTGTGAAATAGTGCATTTATTGGGAACTATTTTCAGTTGTGGCTTGAACCACATTGAGTTTGTATTTGCTGTAGGATGTGTATGTGGGATTGAGTCCAAATAATTAACAGTATGTGCTTTCATGGTAATAAAGGGCCATGTCACAGTTTAACAGAGTGGCTTATTGATGTGTTAAAAACAGGGCCGGTTTAGGGCGCGAGATCTGGGGGGCGCTGCGCTGACAGCTCTGGGAGGGAAACAAACTTTTTGGACCTGAATTTTCGGCCTTGATGTAACAACATTCATAATTATGTAAATGTAACACCCTTTTCACCCCGGTTACACGTTTCATTTGCCCTGTACGATGGGCTCTGCAAGTGAAAGTGAAAGTGGGGGATGTTGGCTTATCAGGCGCCCGCAGCTCACAGCCAAAGTGCGAGTGAACGTGGGAGAGAGAGAGAGAGAGAGAGGAGAGAGAGAGAGAGAGAGAGAGAGAGAGAGAGAGAGAGAGAGAGAGAGAGAGAGAGAGAGAGAGAGAGAGAGAGAGAGAGAGAGAGAGAGAGAGAGAGAGAGGAGAGCACCGGAGCTTTTGTTATTAGCTGGTGAGAGGCTCAGTGAGGTAGATAGTTCACTTTAGTCCAAGTTATCCGAGTGGGTCTCAAACGTTTTGTTATATGTAAACACATATTTCCAAGGCACTCCTTTATTAATCTTTGGATAAACAGGTTTGAAAGCATTCTAATGTACACTAAAGGACAGTAAACCAAAAATATCCTTTAAAACTGGAGATAAAAAAATATGCATGAATAAATAAATGTTAACTAGGTAAAATAAGATATGAATAAACAAATCAAATACGTTACATGTATTTGTTATTGGCTATGGTAGGTTATTGGTTATGTTCACATACTTATTTGATTATTAAAATGTAAACCGATCTTTTTCATATGGGTGTTTAGTAGGGGTGTAACGGTTCACAAACATTTCGGTTCGGTACGTACCTCGGTTTTTAGGTCACGGTTCGGTACGGTACATTTTCGGTACAGCAGAAAAAGATTATCACAAAACAAACTATTAGTTTTGGGTTTTTAATTATTAAACTGTGAATAATGTATTCACTCAAATAAATATAAAATATAATAAAACAAACATTAAGGTGCAGCTTTTCGATGAACTGAAATAATCTGTATTTGAACTGTACTGTACTAGTACCTAAGCAGCCAGTTTGACATTAGGACTTGCTTGTCATTGTATTTTCATGTTTGTTTAAAGAAAGATGAACTTGTCCACATTGCTTGCCGAAAGGGCAGATCTGCTGGCACTAGCAATGTCTCCTGCTGTGGAGAACACCCTCTCACTAGGGACAGAGGTAGTAGATAGCCAGGTAGTGCTTTGTTAACATGGCAACATAAGGATATTTGGCGTTTGTAATAGCTTTGGCTCGGTCTGAACTCTCTGCGAGTGGTGGAGGCTTAAATGCTAGCGGGAGTTGGGTTTGCACTTCAGTCTTTTTTCTTTTGGTACCGGTGATATTCACGTTCGGTGATGCCTTTTCAAATGAGTGTGCAAGTTTGATGTATTGCCAACCGCGTAACCAATTTTAGTTGAACAATGCTGACAAACAGCTTTGGTTCGGTCCACCAGTCTTTGTCCGTCATCCTTGTACGTAACTGCGAAACCAAAATGTTCCCAAACCGGAGACTTCTATGATGCTGGAGGATTTTTGAGCTCAACTTTATCTGCGTTCGCCGTTTCGACAGTTCCTCAAATTACTGACTAAATCTGAACACATCCCTGTGACCAACTCTCATAGTATGCCTCTCGTCCAATGAAATTACTTGCTCGCTCTATGACGCGTTGAACCCAATGTGAGCAAATTACTCTGAATGCTGCGACACAGGACCTGAGATTACTTCCAAGAAGTTGTTCACGTTCTCAATTTTTTACGTTTAACATTATATTCGTTAACCGAAGAGCCCGTACCGAATAATTTCTGTATGGGTACGTGTACAGTTACACCCCTAGTGTTTACAGTTGTACCCCCTAGATCAGGTCTCTAGTAATTGTGTGCTCAAAGTGCACCAGATTGAAGCATTTTACTTTAACATTTTCAAAAAAAAATCTTCCTGGGGGGGCATACCCCCGGACCCCCTAGAGCAGTGGTTCTCAACTGGTCAGGCCTCGGGACCCACTTTTTACTTGGTCAAAAAATCACGACCCAACATTTTGAAGCACTCAAATCTATTCAACAAAAAAATCGTGCTGTAATATACACTTTTCAGCATAAAAAATAATTAAAGTGAAGTACGGTGCATATATCAATTCACAGAACTAAAGTATGCTTTTAAAAAAGGTTTATGAGATGATGGAATCAAAGCTGAACTGTATAAAAAAGGCACGCATGCTGAAAACCCAACCCCAGCAGGGGGATCTGGGGGGATTCTCCCCCAGGAGATTTTTAGAAATACTAACAAACTATGCATTCTGGTACACTCTGAGAAGAAAATAAATAAATCTATTACTACCTGACATATTAATAATATTGTATGCCATTGTTTGTTTTTCACTTTGTTCTGACAGCTTGCTGCTCCTCACAGAGAGAACAGCAAAGAGGAGAGAGTCTGTGTGAATTACTTTGTGGGTTAGGGTAGATAGCCCCCATTGTTCTGTGACCTGTCAATCATCAAACCGGGGGTCGTATTTCATTATTTGTTCATTTGTATCTGAAGTTGTACCCATGGATATATAAAGAATAGTTCTACCCCAAAGTTATTCTCCGTGGGGACTTCCGGCAACAATCTTGATTCTGATTGGCCAGAAGACTCGAAAAAACATCAGCAAAGATGTTTTATTGTGAAGATGATCACTACGTGACTACTGGTCTCTGGTACTTCCAGTCCAACGCCGACTGCATGCACAGCGTTAGAAAATTGGGCCTTCAAAATTCCAATTTTTTTTTCTTCACTCACACATCCGCGACCCACTCGAAACGGGTCCACGACCGACTTTTGGGTCGCGACCGACCTGTTGAGAACCACTGCCCTAGAGGATGTGACGTCCATTCCCCAATTCAAACATGTTCATACGATACTGAATACATTTGAAGCCTTTTTGATGTATATTACCTATGTCAATACATTTCTGTTTGTTGTGTATTCGTCTTTTGTAGAGATTGTTCATGTATTCTTTATATAGCCTATTCTATTGTGTATTCCTTGGATACTCTATCGATCTTTATCTTTTCTACTGCAAAATCTCGCCTAGGGCAGCAAATTGGCTAGAACCGGCCCTGGTTAAAAATAATAATATTTGAAAACAATGGTGATCTATGGTACAGAGGAACAGGCTAAATACAGGTAATCATTCAATACTTAGTGAGGCACATTCATTGTTTGCTCGGGTCAACACATGGGATATGTTAAACATTAAATATAAAAACATTTCAGACTTTCTATGTAACTGTTGCTTTGCCAGTTATTACTTATAATACTATAAAATGTATTCTTGGGAATACGTTAAAAATGCACAAAAGGCTGAAAATACACGACCACAGATCTATAAAAAGGCAATATTGCTGTAAAAAAATGTAAAAGCCTATTAGTATTTATCAATGATGTTGTCATATATTATATGAATCTACTATAAACACTTATCTGCATGTATACACATTCTGTTAATAATGTGAGCAATAATTATGATAATAACAATGTTTTTCTACCTGCTGCAGACACAGAGCTAGACACTGACCCAGGGATGAGCAGCTTTGGTTGCATAATGCTGGTTACATCAACGCAGCTAACATGGGCTATATGGGGCTTTGGTGGGCGGGGCACTCCTACTGCTACAGATGTAGCCACATTCAATTCAAAGCTACAAAAGGATGCTCTTCTACGTTCTTTCTTCCGATTAATGCTTCGAAAGGTCCAAGCATGACCAGAAACGCAGTAGTACTGCAGTATTTACTACCGACCAGGAATACTCTGTTACCGATAGATTCATTCATTTGCAAGCCGGGTGTACTGATCCAGGCTAACTAGCTAACTAACTAAGTTAAGTAAACGTTAGCTAACCATTTATGCTTGCTACTATTGTTAGTTTGCTGAATGGATTTCTTGTAAGATAAAGTACACAAATGTACCAAACCAGAAAGCGGGCCACACACTGTGACAAACAGCTCAGGAGCAGCTGGATGAATGACGGCTGTTGTCAGAAGCTGCTAACAAGCTAACGAGCTGCTAGTTAGCTAAACTCACCACTTTTGGATAACGCGTATACCCCTAGGACTCTAGCGAAATACATCATCACAACCTGCCGCAATACTGACTTGCTCTAAACTCTCAGTAACTGAGAAATAAACCATGTGTGATAACATACCCGTATTCTCACCGCCTCATCCACATGTTTTTGTTTGTGTCCCCCTTCTTTTGCCGCGCAGTTCAGTCTGCCTGAAATTCACTTGCAGTGTGTTGCCAGTCTCTACGTTTGCGTAACGGAGTAGATCTTATAACAATATGGCGGACGCTGCCAATAGCGGTCGAGCGCTGATAGACCCATCCCTATGGTTGTAGATCTTAAGCACTGCGCACACAGTTTCCCATTGTGTATCCTGGGAAATGTAGTTCATAATGTGTTGTTCGTAGACTCTGCCAGCAGAAGGCGGCAGGGAGCCGTCATGTCATATATTGCTACAAAATGGAACAAAGGTAACCATTGCATAATGGAAAACAAGCTACAGTAAAATCCACACAATTTGGACCCTTATAAAAGTGTACCCATAGCCGTTAAATCGTTACATCTTCATAATTTAAAAGCAATATAATCAACGTGGTTCAACGTGGACATGTGTTACAAATAGCTCATACAAACTCTAGTTAATGTATTCAACCCATCCACCTTTATCCCACATTTATTACACACTCATATTTTGGTATTATTTATTCAAATTCGAATAATGTAGCCTCTCAAATCTAAAATAGCTAAATGCAAAATCCCACATTTGTTCAGAGCAGGTATAACTGTGTTCAGGAATATTCCTCGTGCTGCCTTCAAGTGCTGTGGGGTATTTCTACATCGTACGTGAACTTTACAACAAAATTAGATATATTTGTCTAGAACCATGGCAGTTCACTGATACAAAGTTCCCTGAATGTAGGGCGGGTGTAGGACAAGTAAAATAGTGGTGGTAATAAAATAATTTGATGGTGTTATTTTATCGTACATTAACGCAGTTGCAACAAAAATATGTAGCAGGTGACAGTTGACATATAGGAGCCTCAACGGAGACTTTGAACGCGTCTCACCCCGACATGTTTTTTCCCCTCCTCCATAGTCCTCCTTGTTTCCCTCCATCTCTGCTGATCTGTCAGTGCTCGGACGTTACGTTAAGGTGCAGACCCGAGTCCCGCTCTTGGGGAAATTTAAGGAAAGTCAGAAAAAATATACGTCTTTAAAGGGCAGTATACGACAATTAATATCGAGACGACAGACATTTTACCTCCTTTGTGCAGTTGCTTTGAAACTACAGTAAAATGGATCCAATGACTCAGTCCGCCCAGATATCATCGTCGCAAGGGATTGCCGATGGACAAAATTCTGCTGCCAAAGAATCAAAACCATCCGGTAAGAAACAGTCTAACGTTAAGTTAGCTAGACTAGTGTCAATTTAAACATACCCTTAATTATTTTTTAACCATGTGTGTCGTTTAAACATAAGGCATTCATAATTTCATAGGTCTAACGTAACGTCAATACCATAACGCAATACCTCAATTTAGAACTGAAGGCATTGTATTGTAAACACATTTTATGATATTGGGTCTGTTTTTGGCATGATTGTTTAAGCTTATTTAGCTTTAATGCGAAACACCTTTTGGTAGTGAACTTATCCCAACACACAGCTGTCAATCATGCCCCGTAGCTTTGGCCCGCCCCTGGTACACGCGCTTTCTTCTACAAAGGTTATAACGCCGCTCGCAATGTATATTATAAAATTGTCAGTTTTAAGTCGCTTTGCTAATAAGTGGTGCTTCCGTCCCGTCTATAGCTAGTGTATATAGAGCATGTAGAGCATGAGGCAAGACATTCAACTCAACTGTGTATTCGGCTAGCTAAGCAGCGAAACACATTTCTGGGTCGACACTGGTCCCCACTGAGTAGCTATTTAAACCGACGGAGACTGCGTAACTAGCAGTGCTAATTTAGAAAAACAAAAAAAAGAAATGTTGTTGTGTATTTTTGCTGTTAGCCGAATTTAAATGTAAATCATATGACGGCGAATATAGTCTTGCGTCATGTTCTACAAGATGGGTATGTTTGTTAATAAGTAAATGTACATTACATGACATATTATTTAAGAACAAGGTTTGGGGTGACGAAGCGTTATGTTGCGATGCTCTGCACTGCAGATGCATTGTTACTGGGCAACTGCCAGTGAAGGGAGCACCTCTTAAAGGCGCATTGCCCTTTTGTGTCTTCATAATAACAGTCCCAGACAAAAACCGCATGCCTGAAGAGCGTTGGTACTGTCATCCATATTTGTCCAATTATTGTCACTACCTCCAGTTTTTAAGTCTTTTTCGATTTTCAGGTTTCACTGTCTAGAAAAGTCTAATTTAACCAAAGTAATAGTTTTGTCGCCCAGGGCCTTATTGACAGGTTATTGTGTTTTTAAGGGAGTGGCTGCTTTCCAATCAGTTACTGTGTTTGTGTTGTGTTAAGCTTTCTGATTTACACTCCATGGCTCAATCAGTCACTACCACCAGAGCCATTTGAAAATCCTTCAAAGCCATGTTCTGTTAATCAAAAGGATTGTAGGCTTTGAAGAATTAAAGCACATGTGGTCACTCACTGGTCATGGGCGTCAACTGGATATGGCAGGGTGTGGCCCACGATGCCTCAATGAGATTCAAGTGTATCACCAAGGACCTGAGAGAACATATTAAATAAAAGATAACTACAAATCCACTGGGACACATACGGAAGCAAACAATGTCACATCATAAATCATTTAGGACCATCATTTCTTGCCATACCTACAATCATATGATGTACCATATGATTATTAGCTTATGACAACAATGACCAAATTATCATTTATTTAATCTCTCAAAAATATTTAAGGATTGTTAACCTTATATATCTATATTATGTTTAAGATATATGTATAGGTTGTTCTCAAAACTGTGGCATGACCTTAAGAGCTAGTTATTTTCTGACAAATTGTAAAGTAGCAAAGATGGCTGTTTCTATACAAATAGTTTTCTGGCAGCCCTGAACAAACTCGGAATGATTAGGGTTGCTTTTTTTGTAACATTCCAAAACAGATAACAGACATTGACTTCTGCGAACCTTAGTCATTACAGCCCTGCTGAGTCATCTACGCATGTGGGCTTTGGGCCTATCCCTGCATCATTATCATATGGAAAGGCAATGTCTTTAAATCTGTTTTTCTTACTAGTAAATAACTTCCGTTTGAGTTTGCAATTGAATGTCACTTTTAACAACTTATATGTATATATGTTGGTGTAATTTTATTTTACGAAAGGACTTCCATTTAAATAAAACTAACAAAATGAAGATATTTCTTGTTGTGAAATAGTCTACAGCTAATGATTTATTTGTTATTGATGAATCTGTCAATGATTTGAGGAATGTGCTTAGGCAGACAGTCAAAAGGTACACTGTGTTGCTTTGAGCAGTCATTCCCTATGTGTCATTGCCGTAATGTACTTATCACAGGAACAGTTACATTATTTATGGTCAATTCGTTTTGTTGCAATATTACCCAAACAAGGCTGGACACAGTCACAAATCCAGGCCAATGGTTAAGCTTTATTCACCTGTTTATCATATTTTATAAAAAACATCCCTGTTCTCTGATCTGCTCCTGTTTTACTTTGCTGTCCATTTGAAAACAATCTTTTTGTCTGTAAATCTAGCACAATGTAAACCACTTCAGCAGTCATTCCCTCAGTAAAGCATCAGAAATACATGTTCTATTCACTTATTCATAGGGGTTTCTAAACCATAGTTAAGCCCTTCTTTAACCACATGTTTACCAATAAAACCTGGCTTTTAATTTAAAACATCCACAGAAAGGATTGATTTGTAGTTGTTGCTGGTCACATACACACATGTGTATCCTGACATGTTGCCTCATAACTTATATGGAAGTATTCTTTCTAGTTTATCATGTTCTTTTGTTCATTGCCCATGCCTTATTGCAGTCGTTTCCATAATAATCTACACAGGTCTATCTTTGCCTCAGTGGATGTAACCTCTACAGATGGCCTGGCCCTCCTCTCCAGCTCCCGTCTGTAGCTGAGACTATTTCACTTGCCTTGCACACTGATTAGTGACAATAGTCACAAAGGAAGTGGCACATTTCAAAATGAGGACCTAATTTCTGAAACCACATTGCATCATATTTTCTGTGGAAGTTAGCCTTGGAATCAATCTAGGTATTGCTGCATTATGTGTAATCTCATCTCAAACAGTGAGAAGTCTTCGACCTTATTACACAACTTGCTGGCCTTTTACAGTTCTATTTTGATCTACAACCTTTTAAATAATGTTCACTGAAGAGAGAATTGGGTTATTTCCTGTGTTTTATAGAAAACTCCCAATTTTTTATCAAAAATCCTTAATGTTCCCAACAACGGAGAAATGTACCTTTGATGAGTTACCATAACTGTAATTGCTGTGGTTCATAGTGTACCAAACCTAGTGGTTTTAATCATTCATATCAATGTTGTTTGAAAAACTCATATTTCACTAAATTGGAAACTATAGGTATTCAATTTAAACTACCTAAAAATTAAGCTCACAAGCAAAGCCTTCAAGGAACACAGAGTTCTTTCAGCCTCCTTTCCCTCTCTCTCCACTTGTCTTGCCAGCACGCCCCCACCCACCCACCCACCCACCCACCCCTGCAGGAGCAGACTATATCACTGCAGCCACAGAGGCATCAGAGAGCCCTCAGGGTGGACAGTACAGGGTAGCTAGGGCAGGGAGGAGACCCGCCCTGCACCATCGTTTCCACTAGGTTACGAGCTTAAGAAGCCCTAAAGGCACAGTGGCAAAGCTTCCAACTCCAAGTATTTGGATTGCACACTGTGACTTAATAGGTGCTTTCACACTGGAGTACTTTTCCCAGTATAGTTCCGATAGTTCTTGAAATGTTGTGTTCACACCAAAAAAATCCGGAACTAGAACTTAGTTCATGAGAACCTTTTCACCCCCTTTTTAGTCCCTGCTAGAGAGCAGGTACTTTCATGGGAGAAAAAGGTTCCCATTTCTGATTGGTTGGCCGGATTGCAAACCACGCCCCGTAAAACTCGGAAAGGTTTGTGAAGCCGCCATTGTATTTGCTGGCATTAGCATTATTAGCATTAGCCCAGCGCACCAACAGAGAGAATAACTTATGGCAACACAAAAGAAAAACATGGGAGCGGTGGAGATGAGGAGGTGTCGGCGTTCTGGCGATTTACTCGGAAGGCTTCAGTAGAAGCTGCTGGGACTCCCAGCAGCTTCTACTGAAGCCAGTCCCCAACTCCGGGGACTTCCGGCCGGGGACTTTGGGTGGCAGTATATGCCAGAGATGTGGACTCGAGTCACATGACTTGGACTCGAGTCAGACTCGAGTCACCAATTTGATGACTTGAGACCCGATTTGACAAAATCACAAAACACTTGCGACTCGACTTGAACACCAATGACTCGGGACTTGAGCCTCTGACTTGAGGTGACTTGATCATTTAATTCAGAGGTCTCCAACACGCCGATCGCGAGCTGCCGTTAGAAGAGCAGACTCCCGTCGGGGAGAGCAGAATCTCCAGCCGCTCCTACTCTTGCTGAGAATCCTTGCAGGCAGGGGCGGGTCTTTATTTAGCTGGGCCACCATGCGGCCAATCATATGCGAGGACACACTAGGATCATACCATTATGTGAAAGAAGGGTGGGGGCACAGCAGGTGTAGTGGTATAGGCCAGCTGCACAGAGCGACGGGGAGACGGATTTAAATGCAAGCGCGTCGGAAAAAGTCAAGAAATGAGAGAAAACCGAAAAAAGAAGCAGCATCTGGCTGCTTTTCAGTGATGTTGGAGAGTGCAGGGTTTGTAAAATTAAAATATATTTTTTTGGTAACCACTAAGCCCATCCTGACTTGAGACTTGACTCGGACTTGCAAAACAATGACTTGGTCCCACCTCTGGTATATGCCGTGAAGTGGTTTGCGGCCTGCCAGTAAACCCAAAGCAGAAGAAGAAGAAGTGACGTCAGTGGCTTCATTTGACTAATCCTCCCCCAGGGACCGGTATGAACGCGATCTGCTCTTTAGTTCATCAGAACTCTTTAGTTCTGATGAACTAAGTACTTGGTGTGAAAGCGCCTAATGAAGGCAGTCAAACCCTTATCCCAGAGACAAACATTTAACATTTCTACATAGCTTTATTTTTGATGTAACCAATGAGTTAGTATATGAAAGGATGATTTTGACAGACTCCCAGTGATTGATCAGCAGTCCTGCACTTCCCCTCAGCTCTACAGAGGTTCTTAGCCTCTGTAGAGCTCCATGGTGTGGCTGTATGACCCACACTCTCTGATCTCCTTAGCCTCTGTTCCAGCAGCTGCAATCAGCTGCTGGAAAAGAGAGAATGACTTGTCCATCAACACTAAGTAGACAGACAAGTTGTGGAGCATGTGGCAGCTAAAGAGCCATATGCTTTGTTCTCAATAGTTGATAGAAACCTATCCTTTAAAGAAGGATTAGTATTGGGATTCATAGAGTGGCAAGAAGTGCAACAAAACAAGAATTCTAGCATTGGACTGTATCTTCTAGGATAATAGAGATCTATCTGAACAGCTTTATAAGGTTATGACATGTCAGATGTTGTGTTTTCATTTTGTTCACTGCCCCTGAAACATGACGTAATGCACCTTTAAGTAAAGCAAATGTTTAGTTAAGCTAACTCTTTTGATCTGCTCTGGTTATATAGTTGGACATTATTCAGCTTTGATTTCTCTCTGCTGTGTTTAAAACACCATCACATGCCTTCTCGTTCATTCCTCTTTAGATATGCATGTTGTGTTTTGTAACGTTTCCACAGCTTAACAGCAGTCATCAGCGTTTTCCAAAGATGTCTTTCCATAATGACATACTTGTGATTTTTGTTAATGTGTTGAACCACGATATTTAGGCATGCTTTTAGGATCTGAATCTTATTAGTTGTCATGTTTATGTCTACAGGTTACATATCGTTTTTGACCAGTATCTTCTTAATTCAATTCTCACCAAGTTGTCCCTAAAAAGAAATGGGGAAGCACAAGAAAGACGTAGACATAGCCCTCATTGTGGTTAAAGAGTGAAGGTGTGGTGTGTTCGGAGAGAAGGAATGCTGCACATCGAGGCCACACCAACCCAACCTCCCCAGCCTGTATAAACCCCTATTCAGCGTTACTGAAACAAGACGCTGCACTTCCCTCGGTAAACCTGAAAGTCCTTTCCCATGACGGGACTTTTCTCTCCTGGCCCCCAACCAATCTGATGGAACGGAGGTTGAGGTGTGAACACTCTTACACTTTTAACCTTGAGGACTATCAAGCAGGTATTTGGCCCCTTACATTCCAGCCACCACTGTTTTGGTTTCAGGCTTCCCATTGGATTCACGATTGTCTTTCATCAGAGAATGAAAGAGTTCCAACATTAACGTTGGCTGGTCCGGTCTGGCTTCCTGTTGGCATTCCAGTTCATCCCAAGGGTGTTGAATTGAAGATTCAACTTATTGTTATTTCTCTGCATTTGACCCATCCTAGTGTTAGGAGCAGTGGGCTGCCGTTATGTACGGCGCCGGGGAGCAGTGTAGGGAACGGTGCCTTGCTCAGGGACACCTCGGTAGCTCTTGGTCTTGCGGGGACTTGAACCGATGACCTTCCAGTTGCCAAGCCCCTATGGACTTCGTCACCACCGCCTGAATGGGGTGTAGGTTAGGGCTCCAGTCTTCCAGGCCAAACTGGGAACACTATTTCTTGATGGAGCTGACTTTATGCAGGAGGAGAGGAAAGTAGAAACAGACACAAACTGCTGATCCACAGTTGGTAGAACACAACATCATTGTATGCTGTCGTGTTTAGATTCCCCTCAAGTAAAGGGCCTCTACCAACCATGTACAAACAAACCAAGAAGACGGCGTTCTTGAACAGGGCTGCCCAGTTACCATTTGCTGTATAGTGTACATGAAAACTTGGAGCTGTTGGTTTCTTTAGCAACATAAGTCCTTGGAGAAGTTCTCGAGACGAAATAGTGTTGTGTGTAGTTAAGTTGCAGCAAGCACTTCTGTTTGCTCATGGCCACACTCAAGCAAAGGGACAAGGGCTTTTGTCTGCTGCTAAACCCAACTGTCTTGCCTGCATAGCAAATATAAGTGCATGTGTTAAAGTTGTTGAAGGTTTACTGTAGTATATAATAAGAGCATATGCATGGGGCTACTTTGTTACCATTCGTAGTGTCTGGTCTTTATTTGTAGCTTCTCGTATAGTGTGTAGAGTTGATAAGGCTGGATAAGTTACTCTTGTTTTCTCCTAAGTGTACTGCCTTTATTTGAATTTGAATGGGTCTGATGGATAGGACTTATTTTCTTCCTCTTCTAGGATGATCATACTTCTGTACTTTTATTTCCTTTTTCAGATTCCTTTCTTTCCTCTTCGCCTGTATCTCTCATTCAGTCTCCTCAAGGCAAGTGTATGGTTCTCTTACGCTGCTCGCCTGCTCCCTCCCTCCCTCCCTCCCTCCGTCCTGTTCTCTCTCGCTGGCCTGCTGCTGTACTGCGCTACCTCATCGCTCTTTCTAGTGCCCCTCTCCTGCTCGTAATCTGCTATTCAAATAGAACCAACCTAAAAAGAAACCAATAACATGGCGAACTACTGTCCTAACCCCAGCTCCTTTCCTAGCCCACCCCTCCTCCAACAAAACCTTGTCATGCTACTCCATCTGTTTCCACACTGCTGACCCTTAGTTGCTGGACTAATTGTAAGTTATCAACGCAGCACAGCTCATGTTCTCAAAGACATGGTATTGGTAATTCTCTTCACCACCCCAACCCGGCTGCAACTTGAGATGAAACGTCTCTAGCTCATGCCGTAAATAGAAATCTTGACCGATTGACAGTTTACATGGTTAGTTAATGTTAAAGCTGCAGGCATAGCGATAGTCTGAGCAGCTTCACTATATGAACACGTGGTGCATTTGAAATAATGTGCCTCAGTTTATACATCTGGCATAAATCACCAGCCCTAATCTAAACGAGTCTTTGTCCGTTTTAGGGTTCAATGCTGCTTGTTCTCACCCAACCAGAATCTTGACAGGACACAAACAATGAGACATGGCAGACCATACCTCTGCAGCTGCTAGCAATGTGATCCATCTCTGTCTTTACCGCCTGCTAGTGAGCATTATTCAGGTCAGCAGCACTCACTGTAGGTACAACATAATCCCAAGATTGCCACCTTATTTTAAGAAAGCAGAGAAGTTCAAGTTCACATTGTGCGCACAAGAGCAGAAGTCTAAAAATGGATCAGGTTGGTGTCTCCGGAGGTACCAGCTTCCTGCTGCCCTAGTATCCAAGCCCGAGCTCCCCTCAGTCCCAGCAGCAGCCAGGCCCCAGAGGACGAGTGGCACTGGAGGTATCATCACTTGCTCTCCACCCCTATATCAGCTTGCGGTTCTGTGCATGTCTCACATCCTTGCTTAACCATTACAAAGTAGGTTTTCTTTGAGCGTTATTTTTATTTCAAATTATTTTTATGCTGTCATTCTCATCAGTTTTGGTAGTCTATACTAGTGTAAACAAACAGTAACCAATAGCTGTGAAAGTAGTGTTTTTTGTTTAGTGATGTAGTATAATGGATTGATTAGGGAAGATAACACGAGCCACAGTATCCTTAGTCACAGGGTACCATGACAACACGTATGTCTCATGCCTCCACACTGTTCACCATGAGTGAGGGATGACGGGACGTGATGCACCCAGTGGAATTTGAACTACTGACTCATCTGTTTCGCACCAACAATATCTGACTGAGCTTAAGCATTACATGTTGTAATCAGTAAAGCAATGCCTGGGGTTTCAATGTACATTCCTTTATTAGTTTGGTGTCTACCCCTTTGTTAAGTCTGAGTGATAAGGAGATATGATTGAAAACCACTTAATTTCAGATTATTTCATCACATATACTGATCCCAAAAATAGCATTTCATGTTCAGGGTACGAGAAGATTTAGCTAATTGTAACAAATGATTTTGTTCACATTCACATTCCCTCAAGTCCAGCTACTGCAGAGAGCAGGTCCCACGAGTCAGACAGGAAGTCCACTGAGGCCTGCTTTGGCAGGTGGCACATCACCAGTGGCCCATTACTAATTGAACTTGTTGATAGCTGTTTTTATAACCATGTTCATAAAGCTACTCCTGAATCTGAGTCTCTCTGGAAGTTGATTTTCAAATCAAGTAGCCCTGGCTCTCTAGAATCTGTGGATGTGTTCTCAGAGCACGAGCTCTTATGGAATTTGTTTACTAGTGCAGAGCCAGAGGACTACAATGCTGCCAGCTGGATGCAAAGTCCATTCATGTGGCCTAGTTTGAACAAGGCATTGTATTGTGGAAAGGGGAGGTAGCAGTCCAAGACAAAGTGGACCAGTCAGTCGGCCATCAGTGGAACAGTCTCCGTCTATGCAGTGGCAGGGGATATAACAATATGTGGATCTGAAAATACTTTATTCAGTGTGCTTGATAGGTAAAAGTGAAATCAGTTGGAGGTTAATATAGACAATACCTTCACCTTCTCCTAATGGCATCATGGCAGGTGACATGAGAGGTCATTGGTGTTTGAACAACCATCTGACTGTTGGAACAGTTGCTTGGAACATCTTTGAATGTCTTTGGAAACATCCAGGGTACTTCGTGGCCACACGGCTGGGGAAGGGCCTGCCATCAGTGACTATACACGTCTCTTCGGCCGTTTGGCTGAGGAGATGATGGTGTTTGGATGACCTGATTAACTGCACTGTGACGGCAATGTTGCCAAGCTTTTGGCATTTTATAATTTCGGCTTGTCACTGAGCACAGTGAATGCATCTCTGTTTGTGATTGAGAATTTTTTTAGATTAGTCCTTTGCCTAATGGCCGTTTGTTTCTACATTAAACTGTATTAAAGTTTTCCATCATTAGTAATATGGTTGTTTGCTAGGTCAATCCTTTTTTGCTAATATTTGAAAACAGCATGGAGATCTGTAGGCAGGGTTTGAAGAAGGCCATTGCTTAGCAAATTAACTGGTAGTCAGCACATGTTTCAAACTGAAACTTGAACACAGACTATATCCATGGGTTTAAGCCCCCACCTGACTTAACCTAACGGCGTGTGCCTGATTTCAGAACTTCAATTGACTGGTTTGATCCAAACGGATTGTAGTGTACCAGGCTAGTACAACACATGTACTACGCTTGGTCTCCTTCCCTCTTCCCACGGCTTATTTTCTATCCAACAGGCATATTTACACACATCATTGGCACAGAAATAAACTAACTTGAAGTAAGCCCAAAGCTTTATGAAACAAAAAAAACATTAAATATGAATTTCCAATCTGTCAGATGAGGTATTTAACATTGCAGCAGTGCAGCCCACCCTGGTTTTAAGTGGAAAGAGAAATAGTTTAAAAGCGCATTATAAGTCACATGGTTTTGCATTATAAAAGGAACATGTTGACTATGCAGAAACATTCACCTTCTACGAAGATGATTCTAAAGGAATTCTAATACATCGTAAAGTAATAAAAGGCCTTGGGGTGTAGGTGCAACTTTTATCCTTCTGATCTTTCGTCTGGTTTTTTAGATGCCGTTTTTATATCTCAATCATGTTTGTTACTTGTGTAACAGTCCATGGTGTTCTGTGGTGAAGGTGAAGATGATGTTGGCTGTTGGTTTTTTAAAGTTGCACTTACCCTTTCTTCTTTGAAACATTAGCAGTAGTAGCCTGAGTGAGTTTACCTTGAACAAACAAATAGCATTTCACATGACGATATGTAATCCCACACATGTGTGGCGTAAGTCCCAGCTCAGATGATAGCAGCAGGGAGTTCAGTAGGTAATACAATTCTGTTTTAGTCAAATCTATTTCTGAAAACAAATATTAATAAAATGTTTTAATTGTTTAATTTAATCATATAAAACATTACAAAATGTATTTAATGACTGCAGTTGTTAAGGAATTCATATACATCAATCACCATATCCACTCATGAAGAGATTAGTGTTTCTTTGCTGTTTATCTGATCGTTCAGATCATTCAAGTTGCCATACCGACCGCATTGCTTTATTGCAGCTTTGAAGTACGAAGCAGCATGCAAGCATCCAACTCCCATCATTATATGACTCCATGATGCAACGCATGCATGCTTGGGCTGCAACATCAAGGCCTCGCTGAATAACATTAGAAGTGCATGAAAGTTTAGTGTGGTGTGATGTATGACCCCCCCCTCTCTTCTCCGTTGTTCGCTTGCTGCACGCCGATGCAGACACGAGAGTGGCCCAGGGCTCCGACCGGCCCTGCGAAGGTGTCGCGACATCCCCTCGTTTTCCTTCTCAGCCTGGCTCACTCCCCCCCAGCAGCTACGGGAGGGAGCCAGGGCCGCCAGGCGGACAGCCCGACTCCCCGATAAAGACCTCTCCCGTTTCCGAGCGAATCAAGGCGCTTGAAGCTCTGGCTGCCAAGAAGAAGGACCCAGACTTTAGAAGTGATGGTGGCTTTTCTCACTTCAGAGACCGCAGCCATGACAAGTTCTCCACCGAGACCCCCAGACCTCCCACCGAGACCCCCAGATCTCCCACCGAGACCTCCAAGTTCTCCACCGAGACCTCCAGATCTCCCACTGAGACCTCCAAGTTCTCCACCGAGACCTCCAAGTTCTCCACCGAGACCTCCAAGTTCTCCAATGAGACCTCCAAGTTCTCCACCGAGACCCCCAGACCTCCCACTGAGACCTCCAAGTTCTCCACCGAGACCCCCAGATCTCCCACCGAGACCCCCAGACCTCCCACTGAGACCTCCAAGTTCTCCACTGAGACCTCCAAGTTCTCCACCGAGACCCCCAGATCTCCCACTGAGACCTCCAAGTTCTCCACCGAGACCCCCAGATCTCCCACTGAGACCTCCAAGTTCTCCACCGAGACCCCCAGATCTCCCACTGAGACCTCCAAGTTCTCCACCGAGACCCCCAGATCTCCCACTGAGACCTCCAAGTTCTCCACTGAGACCCCC